>NW_013665675.1:1074622-1079994 GCF_000517525.1 Limulus polyphemus | reverse complement strand
GTTTATATTTAAAAACGTACCTAGCTTACATTGTTAGTTACATACTGCGAAACTCCCGCCAATTCTTCAAGGTTGTGGAATATTCGTGAACGTAAGAATCGACAATATATGCACTTCCGTAACCGGTTAAATATAACTCAGTATTGTTGTCAGAATTTTCGAGAAATCTTTCTCGCGCCTATAAAAACAGTCAACGCGACGCACCAAAAAAGAGAGCTTAAAAAGGTGGCTAGGAACATGCTTTAACCGTGTACTCTATAAATCCTTATCAACCGGAAAATTGACGACATTTGACCAGGAACAGTTATAAATTTCGAACGTCAGTGGATTCTCATCGTACGTTAGTATCTTTCCGAAAATATTACTGAATTCTCCTCGAACATCAGTGAGTTTATGAAAATATTATCTTACTTCTACGGTCCAACAATTCAGTGTCTGACAAAGCTAGCTAGCTTTTCGGCAATTGTACGTACATCGACTTCAAGTTAACTCGCTGGATATCAAGGAGACTCTGAACTAGAAATAAGATTTTATGTTGTTTGTAAGTCAGTGAAATTTTTGTTTTTAAAACTTTGCTTCTGGTAACTATTCGTAATATTTGTTGTTGTAAATTGTACTGTTGTATATATATATTAAAACGTATTTGTGTTAAAAACGAAAACAGTGTGTATCAATCTTGTTGCCAAATAGCGTAAATTAACTAAAATATCGGGTTCGGGCTATTTTAAATTCTCAGTATGTAACAACCAATAAATGAATGTTTATTTATCCATTCAGTGTCTGTACCACTAAATGACTGTTTATTTGTCCATTCAGTGTCTGTACCATTAGATAAATGTTTATTTGTCCACATCGTGACCTTGTAAACACACTGATTCTATGTTGCTCTTTTTTTTTCCAATAATTATTTTCAATTTTATCAAATATATTTCTATTATCTATTTGCTTTTATTATGCGGAAGTTTCTGCAGTCCTTGTGAATTCTCAATTTCTGGGTCCCAAATAAAACCAATGCTTTTCAAAAAACGTCTGCGTTTTGTTTTTTGAATAGTGTGTCCTCTGATTACAGGACGTCTCATGTGGGTTAACGTATGGAACGTTTTCGGTTTATCAATAATTTTATGACTCCTCGTAGTCTCAAGTTGTGTTTTAAACGTTATTGTCATAGTTAGTGCTAATTCAATAACTGCTAACACTAGCAGTTATTGCTACTGATACGCGTTTCTTTTAAGCCTGTTTGTTTTATGAGTGACTTTGTAAAACTTTATTAATTAAAAAAAAACCTCACTAAACAATTAAACTTAAAAAAAACTAAATATAAAAAGACAACAAACCTAATAAAAAGGAAACGAGGAAATAAAGTTAAGTATTTTTGGATCTTTGTTATTAAGCGCAAAACTACACAATGTAAGTAACCAAAGAATCAACTTTCCGAAAAATATAATTAATAAACGTCTGCAGCTTTCATTTTGCAATTTTCAAATACGTGAAAGTTCCTAACTTTAGCACAGGAACTTGTCTATTTTAGTATTGTAATATTTTTATTTTTGGTGAGTATTATATCCATAATTACATAATAATTATGTGTGACTCCGAGTCAGACATACATCTGTAAATTTGCTCTATTGCTTGATTTGCATACGAAAGGGCATATTTTGCTATGGTTAAGATTTCAGAGAAAGTGTACAAAACTTTGTTAAGCCAAAACTGCTTAGTCTGTGTATGAGCTTGTTTCGCCTTGACGTCTGTAATGTAGATTTTTCTGTCTTTAGACAGGTATTCCAGTAGGATAAACATATAATAACATTACAATTACAAATGGCGTATTAAACGTCTCTGCCAACGAAGGCGTTTGCTAATTGCAAATGTTCTTCAGGGCAGCTGAGCTTATAATGTAAAACCTGAGATGAAACGCCATTTATATCAGTTATTTACTAAGTGTTTTAAACCATTACGTAGGATATTCAGAGGTTGAGTATATTTTATTAAAATGATTTTTGGGCCTCGCCATGTCATTACAGTCCTTGTGGACACTACCGCCATGCTCTAGCTTTCGACTGTGCATCTTGACAATAGCTATGCAACGTGGTTTCCATTGTAAAGGGTACAGTCGTAAGGTAGTCATGTCTAAAATACGCCCCTCCTCCCTGAGTAACTTCTATAATCCATCTTGTGAACGAGAAGGAAGGATTCTCAGGATCCATTTTAACAGGCCGATCGCACAAAAAACCATAAGCGCTGCTTCTGGTGACTTGAGAATATCATGAATATCCGTTTCATTCTCTAACTGCTTGAGGTAGGAGACAGTTGAACAAATATAGTTTGTAAGTAACTTGTGTAATAGTGACTGATGTCGTCTTTCCAGATATGTTGTGTATAGTTGCTTGAGCCACGTGGATGACTTGTTGTAGGTCTTTGTCTGGATGATCTAGGTTTCCCAATTGCCATTAAGTGCCTATAAATCCCCCATCTGAACTCATCTTTATGATCTGAGTGTATGCATATTTTGCATTGGAAGTAGTTGTTACATACACATCGATAAAATTTCTGTGGCAGGACATTGGCTCCGAAAGCCCAACCAATGTTGGCTGGAGTTGTTAGATGGCTTGATGAATTGCCTATACAATTTTGTTTTTAATATATCATACTCAACCGTTTCTATTACTCTCTATCTTTGTGATACGAGTTTTTGTCTTGGTTTTGTTACTATACATTAAATATCTAGATTAACATTATCCCTAAGTATAAATAAGAAAACAACTACACAGTACCATAGGTATAGGTACTTTACTACCACAACTTCTTTCTTATGATGTTCTTAATAATCCAGAGTTATATTCTGAAATTTTCTCTTATTAAAATGCACTGTGGACCTACACAGATACTACATAGAGTTTCATAGGATATAATTATGCTTTAAAAGTAGCCGATACTTTGCAGAAGCCACCTTGTTATTAAAGATCTCAAATTTAATAATTATAAATTATAGTTAGTGAACCTGGTGTTTCTATATACATCCTTATTAACTCTGCATCCTCTAATATCACGTTAGCATAATTTTATGATGTAAAATTCTATTTTAAACAACAATAAAAAGTGATTTCTTTTTAGAAATATTTGAATACAACATAATTGAAGAAGAAAATAACAAAAAATGACAAAAAACGTATACGCTGTTGAATAGTCTTTTTGTCACTCTCATACCTTTATATATCAAATGAAGTTAATAAATTTCTTGTTTTATAGAGCTTACCAGATTGCTAATGACTATCAGTATTTGCATGAGGAAATAGAAAGTGTAAAAACGTTTTGGAAAATGGTTTTTATCTTTCATTGCATTATTTTCACTAAGTGATTAGAAAAATGTGATAGAGCACATCACAAGAAAAGGAATATATATGCCTAAATATGGGATTTCTCCTGCGTTATTAAAGTTGTTCTTGACCAGCATTAAAACTATACGATATTGTAATGGCAGTAAGTATAGTTGCTTACAAACCACTCTTATTGAACATAAAACGAGAAAATAATACCATAGTGTCTAAAAAATCATTAATGCGTAACGTGCTCAAAGTATTGGATTACATTCAAGTTTATTGAGATTAAACAAAACTATAATATTAAGTTATTATTATACTTCACATCCAATTTTCCAATACACACCATGCAACTATAAGAAATTCCATTAAGGGAAGCAAATTATTTACATAATACATTTGAAGCCATCAGAAATATCTGGAAAACTCCCTAACATCAACGTTAAAATATTGTATTTTATACGAGCTTCAGAAGGGGCCTGCATGATATGTTTTTAATAGCCTTACATTTACGATATATTAAAAAGGATTAGTGGGAAGGAACGAGTTCTCTGCTGAGAACTATATGTGCTTCTAAAGGAGTAGAACACATCGGGAAACTTTCATTAAATATTAAACATTTATATTCTGCACATAACATTTAGCTGGAGCATAACAATTACCTATTCAAATTTATTGGAATAAAAACTTGTCGTCAGCTGATGCTACGCATGTAAATTAAAAAAAACGTTAATGGTAGAAAACATGCTAATATGATATGATGAAAATAAATAATGTAAACGCCAATAGACGTTTGATATAAACTTTAAGCTCTTAATTGTTATTTTCTCGATAATGTCTTGGAAAATTGTTTATTGCGCCCAACCATCCAAAATTATACTGAAACGGAAATATATTACACGATAATGTGATCAAAGCTATTATATGAACTAATTTCAGCTTTGTTTGAATCAAACATATATCCGATGTGATCTTAATCGGGCCTAGATCATCGGAAATATGTTAAACACCGTTTTTTATTGCATATTTTTTATACTTTCTGACAAATAGAATTATGAAGAAGTTAATATAATAATAAGACTTTTAAAAATGATAAACACATTTCTGATGATGGAAAAACACATATAATCTCAAAAAATAGAAGTTAAATTTAAAAAAAGGATTATCAAAACTATAGTTTGTTTGATATTAAGCACACAGCTACAAAACGGATTATTTGTTCTTTGCGGGTATCGAAACACGATTCCTAGCGTTGTAAACTCTCAGACTTGCCGCTGAGTCATCGTGTACTAACAAATCAAATCAATAACTTTGTGATCAAGTTCAAACAAATTTTAACGTTTCGACTCAAGCCATATTGAAGTCAAAGGTCCCCTGATGGGTCATAAACTCCAGTGTAGACATACTTAGACCTATTGAAACCAATGTTCCCCTGATCGGTGAGCGGTAATTTTACGTGAAAGTCAGGCGTTCAGTTCTCAGTAGTGAACAAAACGGGACTAACTCGAGATGTAGCAAACCAACATGACTGAATTCGATATTATTGATGTATATAACTTCCCAAACTCATGAATAGAAGTATCTTCAAACAAGCATGGCAAAAACAACTGACTTGCTAGCATACTTCAGTCGGAGTGGAATGTAATGTAGTGATATTTTAGTAATTCTGAAACCACTGTATTTAAACTCTTCAGTAGTTGTTTTTGTTTTTTATAGCCTCTGATCTGGAAATCGTTTTTACATGACATGCTAACATGTTTACACACCTGATGATGATACATTAGAAACATTACAGTATAATTTTTTAATTTCATTCTATGCGATTTATTACTAGTATTTCCATAATGGAATTTTACTAAGAACATTTGTACACCGAAATGCGTTTAAATATTAATATGATGATTAACAATGAATTTTATAGTTATAATAAACAAACATATTTTTTATGAGTAACTGAAACTATAAAGTCCCGTAAAAACATGTTTCCAAATGTTTCAATACATAGTATATGATAAACTATACATATGCATATATATATATATATATTAAACCCAT
>NW_013665675.1:1065668-1074292 GCF_000517525.1 Limulus polyphemus | reverse complement strand
TACAAAACTCGTCTAACATTATTTTTGTAATAAGACCCCAAAACTCGAGCGCTTTCGAATAGTTGACTGTTCTTCTTCAGGAGAAGAAGAATAGTCAACTATTCGAAAGAGCTCGAGTTTTTGGGTCATATTTTAAGTCTATTACACTTTATATGTGACTATTTGTGCTAACTCTTTTATAAAAAAAAAAATCATTTTTTTAGATGTTTCAAAATTAATCTTTGGAAAACTAAAGCGGAAATAAGAATATTCTTTTTTTTTTCAACAAAATCTAGCGGAAACAAAAATATCCTTTTTTCCAACAAAATCAATCAAAGTGGTCATAAAGTAGTAACAGAATACATAAGCAAGTCAGAATTAGTACTAAAAGTTGTACACTTTATTACCCCCCGGTAGCTCAGCAGTAAATCTGAGATCTAAAACACTAAAAAATATTAATTTTGATACCTGTAGTAAACGCAGGAAAGATAGTCCAGTGCGAAGTTTTGGGCTTAATAACAAACAAACAAAATGTTATTAAAAACAAAACCGCATGTTTATTTTTATGTTTCCACGGTAACTCAGCAGTAATTCTGAGGTTTATAAAGTTAAAAATCGGGTTTCGACTCCAAGGGTGGGCACAAATCAGATAGCCCATTGTGTGTAGCTTTGTGCTTAACAACAGTCAAAATTACTTTTAGAAAGGGTAAGTTACAACAATACACACGTCTTACGGCATGGGCCATTTGTTTCACTTTCATTAAGAATGCTGATATATGTATTGAGAAATATAAAGGCGCTAAAAATAAAAATAAAATATGTCTACCCAGTCTTGACTATGTAAATTCATTACAAATTTGTTTTTTATTTTAAAAGAATCGCCAAGCTGCTGGCTTCTAAGTTTATGACTATCTCTCACCACTATTTTATATCCATTCCTCTAAAGAGAGCAAACAACCCTACATGTTGAAGTTAATTTCACTATTATGGTTTACTTAGATGTTTCCATTAGGACCTAATCGACACAGAACAGTGGATGGTAATGTGTAATAAACCTTTAAGTTAATATTAACTCATTACTTTAAAAGATGATTTTCGATCCGTGCTGCAAATGTTCCAACATAAGCTTTTGCATATTTTACAGTTTAATACAATGCACTAACATATATAGCTTGGAGCTTTCTCAAGTAATTACACCGACCAGGAATCTAAGATCAGTCTGAAAATGAAATCATGTCTACGTTTCCTTTTCATATTACAGTTACATTTCGATTTACAGCTGCTTTAAATGTATTATACTAAACATATAATAGTTTTGTGAGCTGAGTGGCATTATGATGCTTCTAAACAAGAGTAATTGTTGATGTTTGTAATTCAACCCATTAGTAAATTTGTAAGGATATGCATGTCTTTCAAATACTTAAATCGCTTATGTATTTATAATAACTGGAGTCCAACCCTGTGAAACAGGCAGCAGCTTTTAACGTACACTAAATAAATGTAGAATAAACAAATATATATATATATATAGTGGTAACAGCCACTGACAGTTGACTTTCCTGCAGGCACTCATATAACACACGAGTACCCAAGTAATAAAAATGGGAAAAGCTAGAATTGGTAATTTTATTGCTTTACAAAATGTTTTAACTACTGCGATTTTAAGAGATTTGATATTAAATCTAATACGTGAAAAATTTGCTGAATTGCAAAACACTAAGATCGTAGATAGAAAAAGAGAAAAAATATAATATATCCTCACCTTTATATAAATAAGAAGGTCAAACAGCTTGTAGGTAAAACGTACTCGTTACATTCTAGTAATTTTAGAATGCTTGGAATTCAAAGCTTATTAATATCCATTTCCATGCATAATGGTGTATTATTCTTATATTCCATAAAGAATGAACACAAAATTTTTAAACCTGCTTTTAGAATGTCATTTCAAAATGCTTTTGTTGGATTAGAAGATGCGTTAGTTATCTTGTGTAGCGCTATGTGAATTCAACTATCGTTTAATAACATTTAAAGTTTTAATATATGAAAGAAAATATTTATTTCAGCAATTCCTATCAGTTTAAGCTATTCTAATTGGTCGTTAGCTGCGCCTCACCTACCACTTCTTTGAATCTGGGTAATAGTAAAATGTCTCGAATCGTTTATTTACTCAAACTCAAATTTGTGGCAGTTGTTATTCCAATTCTTTCATATAATAAATGGTTGAACATTTATAGGCTAAAGATTTAAGGTAATTAAACTGTTCCAAATAAAATACATATACTTCCATTCATTTACATGTAAACCCTGTCTATATGTCCTAAAAACTTGACTTTGGAGGTGGGAATGCACAGTAATGAACAGCGAAAGATAGAATAGGCCAAAAAACATGGCGGTTTGAAATACTCTCGTACCAAATAAAGTTTTGGTGATAAAGAAAACCCACCTCACTCACGTTATACCCTATCTAACGACAATATAATATTATTAAAATTATGAGTTACTAAGCGCTTGGTTGGAAATATAAATACGGTAACTAATTTGCTAATATATATTTATTTGAATATCCACGTTTGTTTAGATTAAACTTATATTTAAAAACATATATAGCTTATACTTTTAAATATGTATTGCGAATCTCCCGCCTATTCTCCAAAATTGTAGAAGATTCTTGAGAGTAAGAATCAACAATATATCTATTTACGTAAACACTTAAATTGTGTTGTTAAGTAATCTGGATTTTCTAGAAAACCTTCCCACGGTTATAAATATAATCAACCCGACCCGGCAAAAGGCAGTATCTATTACTAGTTCGCTATAATCAGTGTGCTATAAAACTTCGTACGCTATAACTGTGATTGTTATAACGTTTACCAATCGGAAAAATTCAGATATTTTACCAGGAGCATTTACAAAGTTTGGACATTATATATTATTTCACTTCAGTGGATTCTCATCGGACATTAGTATTTTTATGAAAATATTACCTAACTTCAACGGTGGAAAACTCAGCGTGTGTGGCTGGTGAATAACGAAGGACAAAGCTAGCTTCCCGTTAAGTGAAATATATCTCAGTCAACTCACTGATTTTTAAGTGATTTCTTGGTCGGCTAAATGTGGTTAATTTGCAATATTAGCAGATGAATGATTTTTTCCCCTTATTTCACTTGCCTTTATCTGCAATTATAATTCATATATATAGTTAGTGAAGCTGAACAAACACCCTAATCTTTTTTATATATTTCATTCCTGACATTTCTTTCTTATTATGTATTAGCTTATCTTTACTGAAAAATAAATTAGTACTTTGCATGAATAACTAAATACCTTAAGTGACTTCATCTGAACCACAGGTGATGCTGTAATAGCATTTCTGCACAACTGGATGTGCAAGTGCATTCAATTTGATAGTGGTTTTTAATTCTTGTTTAAAGAAATATGATAAGCGTCATAGCTAAAAAAAATCTCAACATTTTTAATCACTAGCTGGAGAGCAATGACTCTCAATTTACGTTTATTATTTCTTGCAACCGGTTTTCTAGATTTAATAACGTAATATTAATCAAAATCATTTAAGCTCTCCTAACAACTCATAATCACACGGCAGACTGTATAAAACTGGCTTAAAGCTAAGACTGCAACTCTACTGGAGTGAATGAATAATTAATATCTTTTTCAACAACATCTCCATTCATTAATTTTTCCATTTTTGATATTTACATAAGCAACGGTCATGACTGCAAAAAATAAAAAAAGGTCATTAAACTTGAAGGGAGCATCTCATAAGACATTTTCCACAATGACTCGCACGAAAACGTATATTCAGCCTCGTGCCAGTCCGTATAAAATAATTATGTTGAAGAGCTTGACGACAAAGAACACATTTTGAAACTAATAAAATTAGGAGACGGCTTGAATGGGTAACGAAGAAAACTGTGTTACTGTGTTAACAAAGCAACAAATGTACGACTTTCTGACAAGGTACCTGATGAGTGCAAACCTTGTCGAAACTTGTACATTTGTTACTTTGTTAAACTGACAATAGTTTTCTTCGTTACTCGATCAAGCAACATCCAAACTTTATCATGTTTTAGAATATTTTAGCAGCATTCAAACTTTTCATAGTGTAGAATATTTTAGCAGCATCCAATCTTTATCATATTGTAGAATATTTTAGCAGCATCCAATCTTTATCATGTTGTAGAATATTTTAGCAGCATTCAAACTTTATCATATTGTAGAATATGTTAGCAGCATCCAATCTTTATCATGTTGTAGAATATTTTACCAGCATCCAAACTTTATCATGTTGTAGAATATTTTAGCAGCGTCCAAACTTTATCATGTTGTAGAATATTTTAGCAGCATCCAAACTTTATCATGTTGTAGAATATTTTAGCAGCATCCAAACTTCATCATATTGTAGAATATTTTAGCAGCATCCAAACTTTGTCATGTTGTAGAATATTTTATTATATTTCTCTCTAAAACGCTTAGACTTGCTGATTAAAAAGACACGCGCGTCATCTAATTCAAGAGTTACAATGAACATTTATTGGTTGATTATGAGAACAACAGATCATTTTGTTGCCCATGGGAGTTAAAGGTGACCAGCATCTGTTTTCCGAGGCCAAATGCACAAAATCATCAGTAAATAATCGTTTTATTATATTCCCTCTTCTTTTTCTTTTAGTTTTACTTAAATCTGATTGAATAATTAGCGCTTATTGTTCCTACGTATTAAATCTTGAAGTTTAAATATTTCATTGAAGATTTTGATCTCATTTTAAGAAACATTAATAAATCACTAAGATTTAGAAATTGTTTAATTTTCAAAATATAATAGCCCAACATCCTGGGATCATAAAAATAAACGTATTTAATTACGCACATGTCTAACATCAGCACAAAATAATTCTGGAATACTATCGAGATTTCCGACGTTTTTCGTAAAATGAATCAGCCTGTTTTCACTGTGCTACAAATATTGTCGTTTGCAAAGTCCTGCTCTCTAAATGACTGCAGCTCATCTGTAAGTAACTGTAATCTTACACCATAAGGTATATCCGCGTTTATTTTACGGATCTGGGCAAATTGTTTGTAATCAGACCTAAATGCATCAGCGTGTTTTCACTGTGCAGCAAAAAATTGTCATCCGAAAAGTTCTGCTACGACGTCACTCATACGGGACAACGGCCTTCATAACCGGGCAACAATAACATAATTTGTTCCTCAGCTTTCTAAGCAACATTGAAAAACGTTTCATACTACGTGAAGTGCTCTTAGCCATTCACGGTAAAGAATTCACGCTAGGAGGTAGAACAATGCTCTCTAGATGCTCTCGCTGTAAAGAAGAATCTGGAGTTTCGATTAAGTTTTTATATATTAGATTAATTACAATATATCAAGCATAGTCGCTGCTAGCTAGAAGACATTGGTGCTATAACAGGTAAACTGTTTACACCTTACTTAATTCAAAGGGCTATGCATTACGTTACATAAACCTCCATGACATCCGATTTGAGATTTGACTTAATATATTCTTTGAAAGACCTAATTAATTGGTACATTGCCCGTTATGATTCGTCATTTAGTAATGCATTTAACAAATTTACAGCTCATTATAGATTTTTACAGCATGAGTTTAATATTAATTATTGCATTAAATTTATGTTATTCTCAATAAACTATTTAATTTATCCACATAGCCCAATCCTAAGCGTATAAATTAGTTTAAATTCAGATACTGAAGTCTCAATACTGTAAGCATATTTAGGCTAATAACTGGAAACATTTAAGTATAAACGTATTCAGTTCACTCAGTGAAAGAATATTCTTTCATGGCAAAGGAAAAAACACAAAACTTTCTTCCATTTAAGATATTAAAGATCTTGCTAGAAACATAACGTGAAGGTAAGACAACATATGTACAAAAATAAGTTTTGAGTTTACTAATACTTGGGTGGTATGGGAAAAACTAATTTTTACTAATTCTCTGAACCTTTAATAGTTCCTTTCAATATGGAGATTAGCCACTAGTTCATAATATTTTATGAAAATCTTATATATCAGATAAGTAAATACGAATACGGTGAAAAAAATGTAATGAAACATGTGAAACAAAACCAGTAACTTTTCTGAGAAAGATAGAACTAGAACAACGTTCCTGAACTTCATAAATACGTTACGTGTGTATAGGTTTCACTTTCTCATACCAAAGTGAAATACAATGAAAAACCAGGTTTATTTCTTTATTTCTCTCAGAGCAAAGCCACACTGGCTATCTGGTGTGTCCACCGCGGGGAATCGAACTCCCGAATTTAACGATTTATATCTCTAAACTTAACCGCTGTCCCATCGGGAGGCGCAGAAACCACGAGTAAAAAATCGAATTCGGATGCTAAATTAGTATTTAATGTGTATTCATGTGCTATAAGATGGAATAATAATTACTAAAATCTAAACATTCTAAAATATTTCAAAGATTTTTTTCTTTTACTGGTGTTGTAGGTTTTGTAAACTTTTCAGTAGCTATATTTTACATTGTAAAAACAGAAAATAAAGTGTCTTACTAAAGCTATGTACCAATTTTTAAAGATGCCCTATAAAATGACCATGTTTGTATGAATCCTAAACATAATATTCATATTATAATGCGCGCTCTCTCTCTATTACAAAGAATATGTGAATTATATTACACTTAAAGAAACTTTAATATGATTTTGAAATATTTTTCATTGTTTTTCTTTTGTAGAAAAGCAAAAAGTCACACAATCGGCTAGCGGTGCTGTTCCCACCACTGGTATAAAAACCCGGTTTTTAGCGTTATAAGCCTTCACATTTACCGTTGAGCCACTAGGGGGCAATATTTCATTGATCTACTTGTTTTGCTATTCATTATAAAATCAAACAGTAAATATAGTTCTAGTAATTGTTCTTAGTTTGTTTTATATAATCATGGACATGCTTATGACTCAAAGAAGACTAATACACTGCATTATAGATTCTTATCTGACACTTCAATTTCATTTATCAATTCTTTATGCATACTGTGAGATGTATTAGAATCAATAGTTAAATTTAAACTTTGTAAAAACCCAAGTCTCTACTGTGTGACTGAAATGGAATTTATTCATTGAATGTGTTTATTAAGCACAAAGCTATACGATGAGCTATTTGTGCTCTGCTCAAATCCTCTATAAAAACCTAATTATAAGTGTCATATGCCCTCCGACTTACCACTTATTGGAAATAAAAGTACATTCTTACCACCACTGAAAGTACTTTTTTGTTGCTTAGAATACTCTAAAGGTTTTTTAATTATCTTTTTCGAAAGAATTATTTGGTTATTCCGACTTTTGAATTGAAATTTTACTTCAGATGTTAAGCTAGAAAGAGTATATTAAAGATGATAGAAGCTGTATTATTACCACTGTTTGCGTCTGAGCTACACGTTATCTTAGCATTCTCTAACTTTTTACTTTAATCTATTTTTTTTATTGATGCTGTTTAATGTTTGTTTATTTAAAATTTAAAAACAAAACTTTTGTTAAAAGTACGTAAGAAATTGTTATGGTTCGTTCTCTTTACTTTAATTTAAAATCAACATAACTTATATATAAAAGAGTAGCCCAAGAGTTGGCCGTCGGTGGTGATGACCCATCTTGTCTTTCACTGCTAAATTATGGACTTTAATCTAAAATCAACATAACTTACATATATGCCTGCCTGTCTCCCATAATATTCTATAATAAGGGTATCTGCTTGAAATTTTTAATTATGCTAATTATTTCGGCGACTTTCAAATGAACTATGATTATATTATATTTGACACTAAACTTCATTAACATAAAATTGAACACATGCGCAGTATGTAAAGAAATGCCGAGTCTCTCTATTCATCACTGCTAGTGATATTATGATGAGCTAAACATATACATCATATCATCTTATCCAATTCTATCTTGTGTAGTTTTTCCAATGATATTAATAATTTGTTAGCTTCAAATTTTATATACGGGTATTACATGTATGAATACGATTTAAATATGTAATAAAATATTTATATTTTGTTGTTAAATGAAAAGCTGTAAAATGGAGAAAACATGGGTTTGTGTAATATATTTACGACTGCAATTTAACATATGATAAGTATTTAACTTTTTATTCACAACATTTCTTTATTTCCGTGCCCTAATAGCATTAGTTACCTAAAATGATTTTATAATCTCGATTATAATATATAATCTTATACCTCGTTTGTTTATATTTCAACCAATACTATGCAATACAAACTTTCATAATCCTAATAAATATTAAACATGAAGTAAAATCACTCCAATGTAGTTTTTAAAAGTAAGCAAAAACTAAACTAAATTATATTTCATTTGGGCTTTTTCATAAAATACAGTAATGTATTTCAATTAATTTTTTGTTTTCAAATGACTTTATTACAATTGTAACGATATTTAATTGTTTCTAATATAAGATTCTTTATTCGTTATATCTTTCTCTGTTAAAGATTAGCTTACTTATTTTGAAAGTAACATTTTACATAGGTAGTTGCCCTCCATCTCATCTCTGTTGTTCATCACGAAGACTGCCTATATAATATTACAAAGAAATGTAATTTGTTTAGTTTTTCTTTG
>NW_013665675.1:1050285-1064697 GCF_000517525.1 Limulus polyphemus | reverse complement strand
ATGTAATTTGTTTAGTTTTTGCTTTGCTTTATCAATTTTTTTGGGGGTAATGTATCTCCATTTTTAAACTTATAAAGCTATAGGAACTGTATACTGTTTTCGTAGCTTATATGGGCGTTAATGGCAGTTAGCTAACTGCTAAAGTTTTCGTATAGCGTTTACAAGAAAACTATATACAGTGAAACAGAATATTCAGCTTATTCTCTTCAACACAGAATTAATAATAAAGTTAATACGTTTGAAAAACTAGACAAAGTATGCTTTACCTTCTGGTAAAATTTATATTACTCATTAGCTCACCTTCTTACTCAGGACGTATTTCCAGTCATAATTCTGTATGTGTCTCGCCTATTCTTCACTTTTATGTTGTTGTTGTTTTTATTTTGCGGCAAAATAAAGTTATCCCGCTCTAAACCAAAGCTATTACTGACACCTTTGTGTCTTTCATGAAGAAAACGCTACTGATTAAAATTTACGCTTAATAATCTCTAAAACGTACACTTTGCACGTACCTGGTGAATGTTATTTTCTGACTTGTGTCATTAGAGATTAAACCATCCAAAAAGACTAATTTTTCTTACCTTAATTCATCAAAACTCCAGGTTCAAACTAGGAATCATTACAGAAAATGTTTTCTTATTAGCATCGATATTTATGAACTTGATAATTAATAATCTAAGCTTACAGGATAGAAAGACAAAAAAAATTCATAGACGTTCATTATGAATGGTCTTTTCTATTGTATGTTTCTGATCGAGATACCTTTAAAATCTAAAGATTAATTGAACACACACACAGCAACAATAATATAAGTTATACACTTGCAATTTTGACATACTATTTCTATAGATTTGCTGGTATTTTCTTAAACGTATTGTGGCCAGAGGAAAAACAAGAAAAACAAACAAACTTATGCTATCTTTTAGTTTGGCTTAGCTCTGGGTTGCCGGTTGTGAGTGAAGTTATTTGAAATTTCCATGAGAAAACGGTTTTCTTTCACCACAACTTTTTGAAAAAATATACAAGAAAATAGATTGTTATTAATACTTAAAATAATAAAATACCACTTACAATACAATTAAGAAAGACAAACCATGACTTTGAGAATGATACTAGCTAGCAAGTACAATGGAGCGTACACATATAAATATATCTTTCGAGCTTCAAAACAGAATTAGCATTATTTGATGCTGTTCACAGAAGAAGACAGATACAAAGTCCCAACAGTACATTATAGTTTGAGTTGGACAATGATGTTATTTCTCCGATGACTTTCAAACTATGAAATGTCAGATATATTACTGGCGACCCAAATGAGCACAAACGTAATACGGTTTAATACCAAATCAACTCTAAGAAGGCACGTAACAGATTGTTGCTGTAGCTTCAGTGGTAATCTTAACAAATGCAAACTTTGTTTTTTTTCCTCATGTAGTTTAATGCCTGGATTCGTCCACTTATTATAATGTTGTCCTTTTAATACATCGTTCGGAACGTAAAAACTGGATGAAATCCAGCTTTTAATAACTAACTTTTAACATTGACTCAGTTTTTGATCCTAGCTAGTGAATGAAATTTTTTGCAACACAATTTTTTTCAGTGTCTAGAAAATTAGACTCATCTTAATTAATATTGAACAGAATTTTCCTGACTTCGTTTTTTTTCCCCGTAACGACCTTCAACCTCAACTAGATTGGGGTCGGCCGTTCTGATTTTCCTGACTAATGACACCAAAAACTACAACCAATTTAAATAAAAATGAAAATTAAGACCTAGTGTTTAATTCTTTGGGCGGCATTGACCAAACAATAGAACTAGAATACAATGCACAAAGAAAGGAAAATTTTAATTTATGATATTTTGGGCATTATAAGGCAAAATAAGTGTTATAAATAAGGTCAGCCTCACCACCAGCTCATTTTTATGCGAAATAAGCAAATAATTATTCGTACGTAATGCAAATCGAAAAAGGGCTGATCGTTTTACCAATGCCATAAATTAACATTTGCTAGAGTCCGCGTTATATCTTTACTGTTCATGACATTTCACTTCAATAATATGGTCATCATAAATAACTAAAACAGCCTGGTACAGATATTAGATTTTTAAAACCAGGGTTTGGGTAAGGCTCTCGGGTATCTTTGATAACTCTTCTAAAACTCTTTGATAACTAACTAACTCTTTGATAACTATCTAACTCTTTGATAACTCTTCTAAAAGAGCTGTTTCCAGGGCATCTT
Organism: Limulus polyphemus; assembly: GCF_000517525.1. Classification (NCBI taxonomy): domain Eukaryota; kingdom Metazoa; phylum Arthropoda; class Merostomata; order Xiphosura; family Limulidae; genus Limulus; species Limulus polyphemus. The sequence goes on along the minus strand of NW_013665675.1, from coordinate 1,062,457 downwards.
TAATGCGTGAAATCACCTGATATACAACGCGTCTCCTAAAAGCAAGTATCATATACATCTCGAAGGGATTGGAGTCTATTGAGGATGCAAGCATTTTATTTTGTCAATTTCCTCTTTCTTCTAGTCATGAGAGTACCAGTTTAACATGGGATTATAGTTGTTTCACTGGAATAGTGTAGATTTGGGATTAAAATATTTTTTGTCACCTTAAAAATCTGGTCGTTAAATGATTTGATATTTCAAATGACAAACATGTTTACGTCTTAAATGTCAAATGATTTTTACACGACCCAGTGCTTGAAAAATGACTTCATTTTTGTACAAGGCTAAAATTGTGATTTTATTATTTTAATACAAAACTGTCAGAGTTCTGTAAAAACTGATTGAATACTTTATTAGAACTTTCATCTGCGGTATGAGCCTAGTCTTGGCATGGTAAAAGTTCTACTACAAATCTGAATGTTCTGTGTATCGAATGTAACGTTCAATTATCTCGTAGATGTTCAATCAGAGTGAGATACAGTTATTGTGTTTATTTAAGAAGACGGCAGAGGACTCGCATAGACATTTTTTCAAAGAAATTGTAGACAAAATGAGTGTTGTGAATTGTTGTTCGTTGATTTCTCTTTTTTTTTGCTCTACTGTCAGCACACAAAAGGGTAAGATACGAGTTATTTTTCTCGCTCACAAACTTCCATTTATTCATGAACCACATTTTGTGCTCTAAGCAAGACTGACGCAGTTCTTACTGGTTTGCATCAGAGATGAGCAGCAATGGGACCAGTTGTCGACTGCCTTTTGATTAATTTGTAATGTTCTTTTGCATGGACATACAGACGTGTCTAATCCCGGCCTTTTGTAAACGAATGATACAATAGAGGCGTAGTATGCCATCTGTTGATCTTTCGAAGCCTGAATGATACAATAGAGACGTAGTATGTCATCTGTTGATCTTTCGAAGCCTGACTAATCATACTTTCTTTTTGTCTGCTATTTGCGGATGGTGTCTAGAATTTTCTCTAGTTGCAGGCTATTCCACGCTTGTGTGTTATTGTTGATAAACAGCAATGACATATATATTTGAATATATATATACACCTCATTTTCATTGTAAAATAGAGACAAAATATCTCATTTTCACCTATAAAATTAATAGTACTATACCATTATTTCCTTTTCAACTTTCTGTCATTTCACTTCGTTTTATTTAAGTGTTCAGGTATCATATATCGTATTGTGAAAAATGAAGCAAAAATAAATATCTTGAGCTAATTCTCAAGCGAACTTGGTTTCCAAAAATGTGATACTTATTTCTTATTTGTTCCGAAAACTCACTGGTTTCTCATAATTACGTTATCGACTTACTGAAGCCTATTGCTGAGTTTAGATTGGAGAACTCAAGAGCAAAATGTCTAGAGCAACAACATTTTAAAGAAAGATAACTTATTTCTTGTTTACACTTGGGAATAAAGTTCCCAGAAGTAGAAAATTGAAATTCGCTATATACTCTAAGTGAACATATTATAGGATCTGGCATTTGTTGATAACTACTTATAAGTTTGTATTTGATGTTATACTGTCGTGGGACTTTTAAAAATAGTCCGCAACATAAGAATTATAATTATATTACTAGGGAAAAGTCAGATCAAAATGTATCAAGCTTATTCTTTATTTGCATAAATAAAGGATTCACACACAAAACATTTATATTCACTTCTGTTTTTGTGTTAAAAAATAAAATTAATTCGTTTTTAATATTGATACATTGTCCTTTAATTTTTTATATTTATTCCAGGTAATGATTATTCTAAAAAAAGAAAGAAAATAAAAAGTTATACGTGTACAATATTTATATACAAATACAAAGAAAACATTTTCTACTTTTCACTCCAGTATTATCTTTTTGTTATTACTTGTTTACTATACTTAATCGTGATATGATTCATACTTCATTCGTTCATCGAGAAACTAAGTATGAATGAATTTCTTTAAGACCATTTAGAGAAAAATTCACAAACAAATAATCTAAGGCTGCAAATGACAGATTTTTTAGCATATTAATTTACAAACTGCTATTTATCGAAATTAAAATTACAGTTTCGTGTAAGTTTCAGACAGGTTCACTGAATGTAAAACTTACACTGTACGGTAACTTTAACGGATATTTCTAATTAAATTGTTCAATCTTTAAAGTTTGCATTGTTAGATTAAATTTATCAATAATATTTAAGCCTTTAAAGACTATTTACTAACAAATACACCAGAGATTAGAACTATGAGAATATTCAAGCTTAAATTGTAGAATATGATTGAACACTCGTCGATTAATAACTCAAATTTCCTCCGGTGACTCAGTGGTAAGTCTGAGGGGCTTTTAACGCTCAAAATTTCGATACCCTCAGTTGGCACAATACAGATAACCCATGTGCTTAATAACAAACAAACAATAAAACAACTTTCTCTCTCGGAAAAGACCTCACTCTTGAGTTTTTGAGTATTAAATGTCTGAAATTAAAGTTTTAATACAGATATTTTAATCTTTTTCAGTCACTACAGTTCTAAGTATTTTCGAAGTATTTTTTTCTTCCTTTATTATCCAATTAGCACAACTGTTTGAATAAACAATGAACTTTTACTTTAAGAAAACAACGAGTGAAAGCTGTAATTTTGTTGACTAAACATCACACTATACTCTAGGGTTCTCTGGTAGGGATAGTTATCCTAATTATCACACAGGGTGCCGTTCAGATTAAATATATCAAATTCCGAACAACTATGACAATAAAGGTGGTGACAATCTTCTCTAAGCGCATCGTTTTTTTAAATAAATATTTTACTTTGCAGATTCTAACAGCTTATTGGCCACACTACATCTAGTAAATTCCCCAGTACGTTTATTTATGATTATAAGACCATTTGTTGTGGATATAAATAACTAATTTTGGCAGACAATGTTTGGATTAAAATATATGTCACAAAAAAGCTTTAGAATACATAACCATTGTTAGGTGATACTATTATTAATAAACAGACTGCACAGTTATCAGAAGACTAATATTGCTACTATATTTCTACTAGAGCAGCTAATAACAACAACAATAATAAAGTAATAAGTAAAAATACTTTAAATTTAAATACAAGTAAAGACGAAACAACGATATTGTAAAATATTATAAGCAAAGGATAATGTTTGTCAAGCAATTTAAGCTCATATTAGAATATCCATAAACAGATACATGCTCTTTAAACATCATGTATTTTACTTTACGTTGAAAGAAAAAGGAAAAATAATGTAAAAAAGCCGTAAATTTTACGTTCATGTAATTAAGTTCTCGTAATACCTAATACATATTACCTGTATGCTAAATATTATATTTAAAACTCATACATACCAAGTTTCATACTTACAACTTCAATATCCAAAACTTGAAATTATTAAACTGGATGATGTTACAACGAATACTTTTCTTTCAACACTTGTGAGTTTATTATTTAGTGGGTTTAATGTTATACCGATGTTATTACCCTAAGGAACATTTTTCCTTGCTAATCAATTGTGAAACATAGCCTAAAATCATTTTAAATCAATCTCCATTAATAAAATTGAAAACTTTTAATAACTTTTGATCTGTCGTATTTCCTGGTATTATTTTTTTAATCAATTTTTCTGTTTATTTTTTTGTAGCTTTGTGCTTAATTACAAACAAAAAGTTTTTTTCTAAGCTAGTAAGTTACTGGTGTTGTTTTTAAATCAATTTTTACTGTGTTTCTTAAGCATCCTGTAAATGTGCTGACTTTTGTATACATATTATCTAAACTAGTCAATATTTTGCAAAAAAGCAAGCAATTTGCTATTTTTTTTATTTTCTTTAAAGTTAACATACAACAAAGGCTTTTAGAATAATATAAAAATATTGTATTGTGTGTATCAAAACATTAGATGCTTATTCATTATGAATTCAAATTAGAACAATGCCACACAATCTTCTTTTTGTATCTCAAACCATTAGGAAAGATCACTTTTCTTTAAATTGTAAAGAAAGCCAGTTGTTTTGTTGTCTTTATAAACTAGAGATGCTTTGGTTATAGGAACAGATGACGTTACATCAAGACTTCAGAACACAAAAAAAATAAATTTGTCGATAACAACTCACATATTTAGACTTAACCGCGAAACAAACTGCTTTATTTTTAGGCTTGGTTGAAGTATTTTAATATACAAAGACTCCTCTATCCGAAGTGTTTCCTCATTCAAACAACATCTCATTATCTCAGTGTTGGTTGTCTACTGGTATTCCACATGCCAGAGTATGTAGTTGGACAGAGGACCTTGTTCCAAACTTACAGATATCGTGATATCGTGCCTGCAAACTACAAATACTGCACATTAAACCATTCCTAAAACGTTTCTAAAATAAAACTGATTTGCTCACGTTACATTTTTGTTAACGTCTACGGAAATAGTAACTAACTAAAAATATTTAGCTCTTGTGTTATATATATAAAACAATTCTTTTCTTAGTCATTTTCCTTTTGATTTTACTCGTTATAAAACATCATAAGATATTTTATGAATAGATAATGTTATTAGATAGATAAGCGTAGGTTTTAATTTCAGATAAAAGTATCAAACATAAGAAACTGCTTTCGTAAGAAACAGCAGATTTGGAGCACAAATCTATTGTTTGAATGACTACAACACAAATACAAGTTAAGACCAACATAATCGTTGCACGCTATTAAAACAGAACACAAATTTGTTTACTGACGAACAGTCTCTTTTTTTCAATTACATAGAATCAAGACCCACATAATACAAAGTTGATATCACAACCCAACAATAAATTTAAATGAACACAAATTTTAATTAAAACCACATAAAGTCCAAAAACATATTTTTGACTCAATGTTTAACATGCTGTGCTCGCGATAAATCAATATATTTAAATTTTAATTGATATCAGTGTAGAGAATCATAGGCGCAAGTTTCCAAATATACAAAATAGAATGAGTTTTCAAGGTGATCAAGTCATTATATAAGCAACTGTTTTATGATTTTCTTGTTTTTCTATATTTCATAAGCCTACAGTTGATTAATAAGAAGTATCATTTAGATTTTCCGGAAGAAGTTTATCGTTTTTCTTCTTCCTATTTTAAATTTTGACGCCACCTGGTGAAAGTCAGAAATACCTCTAAATATATATATATATATTATGCTACGTATTAGAATTTCAAATAGCCTGAAATTGAGTTAACTTATAAATTTAAATTTAGTAGTTAAATTGTACTTTGGATTTAGTAGTTAAATTAAAGCCGATATTTTGTCAGTTTATGATGTTTGCCAACAAGATTGACACACACAGTTTTCTTTTTAACACAAATACGTTTTGATATACACACAACAATACAATTAACAATAATAATTATTACAAATAGTTATTACAAACAATAATTTATAAAAAAAAGTTTCACAAACTTACAAACAATATAAAGTCGTCTTTTTAGCCTGGAACTTCAGGATGAGCGAGTTGATTACAAGTTGACGTAGGTATAATTCACTTCACGGGAAGCTAGCTAGCTTTGTACTTCGTTATTTACCAGCTACACACACCGATATTTTCCTACCGGGGAGGTTAGGTAATGTTTTCGTAAAAATACTAATGTCCGATAAGATTCCACTGAAGTTAAATGTTTTGTAATGTTCGAACTTTGTAACGGTTCCTGGTGAAATATCTGAAGTTTTCTAAATGGTAAGCGTTATAACAATCACAGTTATAGCTTCAGAAGTTTATAGCACACTGACTATAGCGAACTATAATAGATATTCTCTTTTGGCGTGTCGCGTTGGTTATATTTATAGGAGTGTAGAGTCCTTCTAGAAAATTCAGATTACGTAACAATACAAATTTAAGCATTTATGTACACACATATATATTGTTGATTCTTACTCTCGAGAATCTTCTACAACTTTGGAGAATAGTCAGGTGTTTTGCAATACATATTTCACAGTATAAGCTATGTATGTTTCTAAATATAAAGTTAATCTAAACAAACGTTGATTTTAAAATAAATATACAATAACAAACTCGTTACAATTGTTTATGATAAGATAAATTAATTTTGCTTTCACTGAGACACATCTTCAAATATTTAAAATATTAGCTAGGAGAAAATGCTGTATGTAAAGATCTATCCACAACATTTTAATGTTACGGTATTTAGTAAATTTCACTTTTCTAACTAAAAATCATCCAGTGGTATTCGTTACGAGAGTTGTGTGAGTCAATATAAACGTTGTATATAAATGTTAACAAATCGCCATTATTCTTAAGATTGTACCAAACTTAATATTGTTTCTTATTATGATGATGAGTGCGAGTATTGTAGTGTCTGAGTAAAAGTGTAATATGACATTTTATAAATGTTACGATTAATAAATAATATTTACATCATTTATTTATTTGGACGCTGAAAAATAAAGACGTTTTAAAGCTAAGCTCTATGAATTTTATTTTCTATATGAGGAACATTTGAAATTCTGAATTAGTTACAATATTATACTTTTATTTTGGGTTATTTTGGGAATACAATAGTCATCTTGTATCAGTTTATTATTAGGCATGCATTTGTTTACCCTATTGTTATAGTGTCAAGCAAACAGTAAAAGTAAGCATACAGAAACTGAGTACATTATATTAAAACAATTTTGGAGCCTCATCAAGCGTTACAGTCCATTTCACCACCTTCTGGCGACCGTGAATCTTGATGGTAACGCTACAGCGTAGTTTCCATTTGTAAAGGCTCATTCGTAAGACTTGCATGTTCAAAGAATGCCACTCCGCCCTGCAGGATTTGCATAATCTATTTTCTGTGCAAGGACGACAGTGTCTCAGCACTCGGTTTAACAGTCCGATTCCACAATAATCCATTGTGCTAGGCGATTTGACGTAACTTTGTCATTTTTTTCTGGATTAAGTTGCGTTCTGTTGCCTAGTAGACGGTTTTTGGTACTAATTTTTGTGATTGTAGATTCTCACACGTCGCAATACGCCGCACTTTGCTTACCACGATTTGTTTCAGATCTCTTTCTGGAAAGTTTTGGTTTCACAAGTTAATCAATGTTTCTTTGTTTTCCAATACCATTAAGTATAAGAAATGCCCCTATTTTGGAAATCCTAAAACCCGATCTAAGCACATCATTTTTATCTGATTGTATGAATATTTGGCTTAGAAACGGGCTATTATATAATAGTCTACGTAACGCTAATCAATGTAGAAATGTAGTTCTTATACACTCCGTTCTTCTGAGACTTCAAATCGACTGTGGCTGTGAAGTGACTTGCCATTCAATATCGTTTTAGTGTAACGTATGCAACTATCTGTATTCTATACTGTCGAACAGATACATTACATAGTAAATTAATAGGCATATTGATTAACTTTTAAGACTTCAATGTCTGATAAGCCAAAATACCTAACATTATTTTTTTAGCTTTTGCTCTAAATGACGGTTGTTAAAATTGTTAATATCTGTATAATCTATAGCTATTTCGAGAGTAAAATAATTAATTACATATGAGGTTGTTAATTCTAAAGCTAGGCTTCAGTTTGTTTTTCCTGTTGCTATATTTCTCTAGTATTGAGCAGCGATTAGCAGTCATCTAACGTCTAACCATAACAATAACCAGACAAGAAAAATGTCATTTTAACGCAAGTTTTATTAATATAGGAAAACACTTTTTTCTAAGTCTAGAAACTATATTGCTTGTCTTTAATGTTTTCACTTTTGTCATTCTTTTTAAGTATCGTACAAAAGTAATTAAAGTTTTATGCTTTATAGCACACACGAGATTTAAAGTTTATCCACTTGGTGTACTTTAGTAGGTAACCTTAGATATATGCCTGTAAATTTCAAAATTTTCTTTCTCAAAATCATAGAAAGAGTATCAAGAAAGGAAAAAAAATGAATTTCTTGTATTACAAACACTGATTAAGTCAGTAACATACGGGACTGTTTTTTCTCTAGTTCTGTTACTGAATAGTCTCCAAGTAACAATTTCTGATATAGAACTATTATTTAGACTTACAATAAACCAGTACATTTTACTGGTAAATCATAAGATAAAAAGTAAATAGTAGACTTACAACAAATAAGTGCATTTTACTGGTAATTCATTGGATATAAAGGTACAATTATAACAAGCTTAACTGAATAGAACTTAAAATTATTTAACCTCAGAAGATCCTGTTTAATAAGAAGATTCTTTAATCAGTAGTTCCGATCTGTGCTGCTCGTAGCTAAAACTTTGAAGGACGTTGATGAAATTGTATGTCCAGTTTTGTGTGTACGAATTGCAGCTACAGAAAGATCCTAAAAAGTGGCATCTTCTTCAGGACATCTCAAAAATACATACAGTTAAATGGTGCTTAGTTTGCTAGTGTTGGAAGCTTTTTTAGCCACCATACACACGTGAGGTAATGATACATAAAGTAAGTGTAGTCGGTATGCAGCCCTTGGAATGGGTAAACTTCTTTATATGATATAATAGTTTAAACACAGTTAATAATTAAATTTGGGATAGTATTTATTGAACATTTTTGTAAATTGATTTTTGATAAATAAACTCTTCTTATTAAACAAATTCTCACTAGCTTAACCCTTAACAGAAGTTAAGATTCCTGCTCATTAACCATACAGAATCATGTACATATTAAAATGCTGCAAATATGTATTTAATTTCAAAACGTATTTTTCAGACACACCCAATTGAATCTCAGCAGATCTTTACAAATGTTTATGGTTGTACAAACATTACTATTCAACATATCCATATTTTTATTTGTAATTTACTGTAGACATTTGCTGAAAAGGAATGTAAGTATTTCGAATCGTTCAATCGATACATCATTCGTCACTCCTGTGGCTGTGTGTGTTAATCATCACACTACGTTTCTCGCCTCACAAATCAATTGATCTTTTACTTTAACGAACAACCTATTAGACCATAAAATAAATCCGACGAAGAAAATATCTTTAGTAAAAATATAAACAACTTGTTTAAAATGAAAACTTGTTACTATTATATTCTAATAAAGAGATGACCCCAGGAGACATGGCGTTAAGACAGCGGAATTATAACGCTAAAAATCGGGTTTCGAACCCGCGGTGGGCATAATACATTGTGTAGCTTCTTGCTTAACAACAACCATAACTAATTAATAAGGGTTGTGACATTTGATCACTAATGCATTGTTTATGTACTTCTTTTGCGTGACTGGATTATAAGTTTCATATAATTCTTGTTTACTATAGTTATGTGGAACTTAAAATAACCTATCATTATAAATTTATTCATAAGTATGTATAATACAAGCATATAATGAAGAAACCCATTAATATTTATTCTGATATATATACTATTTACAGTACAATAACTGATCATGATATTAATTACACGATTTATTGAAATATAGACGATTCTATTTTACAAAAAATCACGTATTTAAATTTATATATATATGGTTTCCTTTATAATTTTGTTAATCTATTCCAGCTTTCTTGTTTATATGCTATATAAAAAGTAACTGATGTATATATTACTGTAATGTTTATTTCTCTATTGCTTAATGTAAGTTGTTATTATTTAATAAATTAATATAGTGGCATGCGTTTTTCATTTAAAAAATTTGTATTTTAATGTTATCAAGTTTTAGTTACTCGGCACACCTACTAAGGCGGGTTTCTAAATTAGATTTTCAATACAGAATAATTATTTTGGGAAAACCAATTATAAAGATACATGTGCGTGCGTTTGTTTGTGTGTTTATTTGTTTAGTCTCTCCTGTGGAACTGCGACAGGTTTACGGCCCTGCAAAGTTAAAATCCGGGATTACATTCTCCGCGGTGGACAGAGTGCAGACAGCACATTATGTAACTTTGCACAAATATAACAACAACATTTATTAAATTTCACAATATCCAAATGTGGCCCTCCACATTACAAAACTTTGTTTCTTATGCAGATAACTACATTTCGACTTCATGCGAATTGTTGCGTGTATTTACCAGGAGAGCATTGAAACAACAGCTGAACATGAAATTTGTTTCAACTTAATGTGTCCTACTTTCCGTTACCAGGGAAACACATTTAAAGCTACTACTTCTACACTGATACATAGGTTTACGAAAGGTGGAAAATAAACACATGTGATTTTTCGAAATATATGGATTAAACTTTCTGATTATAGATCGTTATGTTTCCAAATCAAATCAAATAAATGTCCATTACACGGAAGAACATGAAATTTAACAAATTCGCTCACGTGCGTCTACTTGAGCTTTCGCAACAGACCTGAATGTGCGCAATCTCAGAATCCTAATAAGGACGCGTTTTATGTGTTACAAGTATGAATAATACTTTAACCATATTAGTTGGATATGTGGAAATATAACATTTTACGTTTAAGTCTCTATAATTCTGTTCAGTATTCTGATAATTATTTCCTTACAGCAATCAATTCGAGCGTTTGTGTACCATCGGGATCAGGTAAATGTTGTATAATAATTTCCACTTAAGTCAGATGATGACTAAAGCTTTCTAATGTATAAACAGCTTATCAACTGATGATAATCCATTAAAATATTTCTATTCGGAATAAAACTGCAAACGGCTTAAATTCTTAACCTCAAGAGCATTTGGTTCTCCCGAGGGGATGTCACCTATACATAATGAAGGAGTAATTTATGTAAATAATTGTAGAAAAGCAAATACACGTGTATGTTAAAAATAGGTTATGTTTTGATGAACACTGTAGTGAAATAGTCATCCAAAACACAACTAAAAAAATCACAGGTTCTCTTGTGGATATGATTAATTTAATATCAGACTACTTATAGATGCACGCGAATAGTGAAACCGGATCGTTGCACCCTAAGAATAGATGAAGGCACTAAAAAGCCTCTGATCTGATCATGTTTATATCATATCATATCATATTAATTTAATTTAATTTTTTATCTTAATTAGAGCTGTTGGCTATTAGAATAGGGGATGATGAAACGAATTCCTGAATAATGTTATAACTATATATTTTGCTATAATATGATATGACACTTCATTTTTCTTAGGTGTTAGGATGTTTTGTTCTGATAAGAAATATCTTATTTTTCACCCATTGTGTCATTAAACCAACAAAGAAGTTTGTTAATTATAAGGCTGCAGGCAATTTTCTTCTTCGTAATGTGCATAGTTTTGTACTTGTGAAGGCTTCCATCATCATTAATTGCCATAGCAACCTATTTATGAAACATATCTCCGGGGACTATTCCAAATACAGTAAATGGAAGATATATATATATATATATAGAGAGAGAGAGAGATTATTTATTTTGAAAGTCTTACCTGTAACACCAATGTCCAGAACATCTGAAGGAGAACATTATTCTTGCATTTTAGAACTAAATTAATAGAATTCAATTCAGGTTGTTAACTAAAGTATGAAATTAGCTTTGAATTGAGAAGATTTTTTCGCAGTGAATTTTTAGTTTCCTAAAGCTATAAACGTTTACTTTGAATAGTATAATTTAGTGAAGTAAGCAGAGATGATAAAAGCGGAAACAACTTCTTCATAGTCCTCATTTAGTGACTTTTATAACTGACGTGTAAACACCGAAATATTATTTTAATCAAATCTCACAAATACGTCATGCACTGAACAGAATAAAAAACAACAACAAAAATACGTTTTGCAACTAAGACGTAAGGAGGAGCCTATATATTTTGTTTTTAAATCAAATAAGATAGATTTCTACGTTAACTCGACTGTGTGAGGCAAGAATTGGCTCTGAGCCGGTGCAACTTCCCATAACATATTGGATTTTTTCTTCCTGATGGGTTAATTAATTTCGTTCCCCTGAAAAGACAACTTAATAAACACGTTTTTCACAAATTGTTTGTTTTCTTCTAACTCAGAAAATCACCTAAATAATAATGGATATTTCCGTTCCACAATTATAAACATATGTGTACAAAGTGGGATAAAAGTTCGACTCATATTTATTACTCTGAAAGAAATAATAATTCAATTGAGTTAAACTGTCTATGTAAAATGTTCTTTGGTACGAACGGTACAATAGTGATTGTATCGTCCACCGGCAGGACAATAAGTCTAC
>NW_013665675.1:1038964-1050275 GCF_000517525.1 Limulus polyphemus | reverse complement strand
ACGGAAACTAAAGTTAACTACCGGTAACGTTACCTAACCGAATAATTAACTTAGGGGTTTCGGGTACGTTACCCGTACCCGGTACGGAACAACGACACGGATACCCGAATGATACTTTTCTCTCAACCAAACACACCAATTGTATAGCACAGTATTAACTACCTTTATAACCAAAACTTATACCTATTCTGAGAACGGAACTGCTAAGCCTTTCGTGTGGTGGTTTGAAACCACTAGTGCAATCGAATAAGACATTTCTGATGGTAAAGTTTTTTTCTTTTTCAAATAAAATAATCATAATTGATGTTCAAAATAAAATTACATTGTGTCATTAATTCTACTCTGAAACATTTGATTTCTGAATTACTTAAATAGAATTGATAATAATTATAATTAACTTGAACTACCTCACATCGTAACAGTCATTGTTCATGAAAGTTGATGACATAGATAACGCCTGTCATATCCCAGCCAGTGTGAGGAGCTCTTGTAATGAACTAAAAACCTCGTCAGCATTGGATGTTGCAGATGTAGTATGATTGACGCATTGTATCATTCTTCTTTGCTCATAAGTTCTTAGAATTTGTTTTAAGATTCATAAGATTTAAGATTCAATATTTTAGCTATTAATAAGTATGTCACAGGGGTTATAGATAGATAGACAGACAGACAATGATCTATCTGTGCTCTCCCACCACAGGTATCAAAACGCGGTTTCTAACGTTGTAAGTCCGCAGACATACCGCTGTGCCACTGGGGGACCATAATAAAAAGATGCGAATCTTTCAACCTTGAATTATGTGGTCAAAGAAAATACTTATTTTCAGTTTTTAGTGCTACAATTTTTCCTCGATTTTCTTAATTACTTAGAAGTAGCCTCAAATACTTTGTTTATATTAGAACAAAGCTACGTCGGGCATTCTACTGTGTCCACCGAGATGAATCGAACCGTGAATCTTAGCGTTGTAAGTCAGTAAACTTATCGCTGTCCCACCGAGGGACAGCTGTAAAAATGATAAGTATAGTCTGCGATATCTTTATCATTGAACGTTTGCTATATCACGAGGACTATTTTTTGTCTCAACCTTTCTTCAAGAGAAAGCAATGAGTTTCCTTCGTATTAATACCTAAAGACTGTCATTATCATTGTAATATGTATTTATTTTTGTGTCGATGAAAAATAAATTAATGCATCATTTGTTTAATTTGCTGATTTTTTTAAATCGAGTTACATTGGTCTTTTAAATTACAACAACAAACAAATTTAATTAAGTATGCTGGTATTGTATATAAAGCAAAAACCTAACACGCGATGTATAAAATGATTTTTCCTTTATGTGCGTAAATCACACAGTTACTTTCGATTTTTCAAAAATCATAATATATCCCGTTACAGTCCTTTAATCAATATATCTTTATTGATTCAAAATAACAGAAAAGCTAATCCAAAATACGGTACAAGTTTAGTTGTGTTTCAAAACTCAAACTCAAAATTCAATTAACAAATTGCCTTCAGCCTGTTAAAATAATGTAATGATGGTAAAAACCTTACTGCTTTGCGAAATTAGCGACACTCGTGTGGTATTGTATGTTAAATTCATTGTTGTTTATGGTTGCTTTTAAAATTTAAACAATTATCATACGAAAGAGCGCATAAAAACCTTGACGAGTCCTACAGAGAAAATATTAAAAAAAATCAAGATCACCCTCCGTGTGTCACTGAAAGAGTTTTAGTTTTCAATTCAGGGTATGAGAACACATTATGTAAAACATCTACAATATTAACCAGTAGTATTTCTGCTGTCAGTTAAATATTCTAATAATATGATAGAATTAACGATTCTTTTTTTTTAGTTTAATATATGCTCATACGACAAAAATGTTCACCCTGAAAAGTACAGTTGTAAAGAGGAGAGGTTGTTCACATTTGTTTTTTATTCTGCTAATTGTATTCTTTTCTGTTGCAAAGATAACCTTTGCGTGTGACTTGTAATTGTTTACCCTCATTATCTACGTAATCACTCTGAAAGAAACTATATAATGTATATATATTTATATTCATACGTATAATAAAGTTCATTTGCGGCAGAATCATTAAATTTAGAAACTTTAAGCGTAATTCGGTTTAAAGGTAGTCACTTAAATTGATCATATCAACTGCTTTACAAACTCTTAAAGACAAACAGTTTGAATCAAGAAGTTACGAGAAAGGAAGTCAAAAGTCAACAAATGGGAAAGGTTGCTGGAGGCAGCATTAATTATATTAAGCATTTTACCCTCACTGTTCCTACATAAATCCATTGGAGATAATCTGGTGAAGAAACAGAATTTCTGGATGTTCAAAAGTGGAATAACATCCTGGTTATCCAAAATGTGAAACGTTATAGTTTTCAGTAAAAACTCAGAACTACAAACCAACACTTCCACTCTCCTCAGAGAATTCTATTCTGTTGGATACCAAGGATTGCCTGCAGCCCATAAGTCGTTCTTTACAGCTTTGTGCATATTAACGCCAAAGCTGGGATTAAAAACAATACCGTGTGGAGCAATGAATACCGCTATTAATTCTTTTCTTCAGATAGATTAAACTGCATTTGACAGGCACGTCAAAAACAATTTAACATGACTGTGTAATATTAAATGTAAAGAGTATTGGGTATTACGATGATTTTAACTGTTTTGTATTTGATCCAATGGTTAGTGTCATTCTTTAGACAAGTTGGTTTTCCTTCCGACTTATGAATGCTTAAGCACCTTAATTCTCTATTTACGAGCACTCTTAAAATTACTAAGTATTCCCGTTTTTGGATGAAACAAAAGTAGGAAGAAAGAATAGGACTAAATCTAAATTTAGCAAATCAGAGTTCCTGCATATATTAAATTATCTTGTAGTCACTTTAGACCACTTTATAGAGTTTTTTCATTCATCTTTAATTTTACTCTAAATACTTTTCATAAACTATTTGCAAGTTTAGAAGCTACTACCCTAATCTGATCATATTGAGAAAATGTATAGCATTTGTGCTACAATTAAATAGCTTATGATATAACATAAGTTTTGATAATTAAGGAACTTTACATTTTAACAAACAGTCAGATCTTTTTATTTCAGAAAACACAATAAGAGGACTCAGCGATTAGTCTGAGGACTTATAACCCAGATAGCCTGTAGTATAGATTCTTGCTTAACAGTAAAGAAATAAAGGAGAAAGTTATTTATATATAAGAAATGCAGTTACTTTATTCCAAGATGAATGAGGTGTTGGATACAGAACACGTTGTTCAAAATTATAAAAATTAAAACGTTTTACATTAAATTGTGCTTAGTGAACCTTCCCTCGCTCTCTTAACTGTTTTAGCTAATCATATCATTTAGGACATGTTATCCTTCGATTACCTAAAACGCAAACAACAATTAAAATTTAATTATGTACATAAAACACTATTGTGAACAGTCTTCCGTACTGAAAATTCCATGCAGGTCAGTTCTTGCATCACGTTGTTGCACATTTTCTACTGTTCAGAAAGTAATTTAATGACCAATTCGTGTTTCCTAAATATACATCTTTTCAAGTTAATCTTTTCACTATTTCATTAATCACTCAATAATCTAAAATTATGCGAAACATAAATGGGATATTATAATGAAAGCTACTTTTATATGAAAATGGTCAAACAAAAAGCATGGATCAGAACACTTTGTGAGTTTTCTATTTTCTCACTATATTATTTTACAACTAGAAAAGAAGCATATTTAAGGCTTAATGGTGTTATTCTTTGACTAGCAGATATTCTCCTTTGCCCGATTTGAGAGGCTTGTGAATTATGGCCAGTAAAAATAGTCTGGCGTGATATCAAATACGATTCACTTAACAAACCAGATTGATGTGAGAAGCTTGAGTTTCACATCCCTAGCAAGGAATTTTCCCCTTTAAGTTAAATCACCTGGCTTCTTGAGAATATAATCCTTTAACGGTCAGGCCGGGTGTGAAATGATTAATTAGAATTGAATAGAGTTGTTGTTTTGAGAAAAACATCACTTCACATAGGCTTTAATGATTTCCTAAAATGTTGATTGTTCTTGAATTAGCATGTTCATTTAAAAAAAATTAAATTTTAACATAACCCAAACCACTTTTATTGTTACATAATTTATTGCTAGTTAGGATGGATCTTGATATTACTCAAACTTCTCTAGATTTTAGTTACTCATTTATCGCCCCCCCCCAGTGGCACAGCGGTATGTCTGCGGACTTAAAACGCTAGTAACCGGGTTTCGATACCCGTGGGGGCAGAGCACAGATAGTCTATTGTGTAGCTTTGTGCTTAATTACAAACGAACGAATAGAATAATCATGTATCAGAATGAATATCGTTGTATGAAATTACATGTACATTTTCATAATATTTGTTTTATAATTTACTCTATTTTATTACAAATAAATGGGAGTCGAGATACATTTCATTTCCGTGATTCCTGAGGCAAATAATTAAGATTTAGAAAGTAGTTAATGGCCACAATTAAAAGTACATTATCACACAACTTAGAATGATGAAAAAAACGTACAGCCTATACATGAACAAATATCAAAATAATGGAGAATAATGGCATAGCTCCTTAAAAGTGCAAAACTTCCCAAGTGGCCTATAGAAAACGAGAGACTTTTACCGGGAAGAAGGTTTCAGGAAGATAATATATAGTCCTCCCTTTGGAGGATTACATTAATGACGTCTCGCAAGACAAACGTAAGAAATCGTTCGTGGTCCTCCATTTGGTCCTCACTTAGCTCGTAATAGGTGCATTTGCGTTGAAATGAAGTTATTTGTCTTCATTACACGGATAGTTTCCGACCAGAATGAACACCTCATTGTCAGCACAATAGCAGGTAAAAGGTATGAAAGGCGGTTTAATATATATTTCTATTATTTCCGGATACCATATAAACTGCTTTAATCCATCTGACTACATACATATCTACACATTCATACATCTATCAGTTTAGCTATATACTTTATTAACTTGTGTCTGCTAATATATTCATTGAGTTTATATATATATATATATATATCTGTTTTGGTTATTTTGTTAAAATGTTCCACTGTTCTGAACCAGCTTTAAAATATAAAGGAATATAATTTACTTAAAGTTACACTTAACTGGGCGTAACTTGTAATTTAACAATTACCTTATTTCTTTACGTGTAATCAAGTTAAATATCAATTTATATCGAATTATTCCGTAGAGGCGTAAATAAGTATGGTAATACAAAAAAATAATATATAGAGAAGAAAATTAAGGATATATACAGGTGTCTGGTAGAACGTATTGTTGAAAGCAGTAAAAATACAGATTTATAAAGAGTGGTGTTTAAAAACATATTTTACAAAAACATAACCCTATAATATCTGAAAGTCTCATTTTCTGTTGAACTTAATTTATTACAAAATATTTAATTTTTTCCCATTTATATAGTTTTCTGTCTTTTTGCAAGTTTAGACATTTTTAGAAGCTAAAAGAGAAGTTTGTAACATCAGCTGTCACTTCTGGTTACTCTGATTGATAATAATGAAAGAAGATTAAATTAATGTCTTAACATTGATCCAACATGTCGCTTTCTTATTAAACGAATTGAGAATAACAAGAAATTTAATTAACCAATTTCATATCTTAAATGTCTTTCCCCCATTATTTAGATGATGAGACATTTATGCGGTAAATTTCAGTCAGGTCCGGCATGGCCAGGTGGATAAGACGCTCGACTCGCAATCTGAGGGTCGCGGGTTCGAATCCCCATCCCACCAAACATGCTCGCCCTTTCAGCAGTGGGGGCGTTATAATGTTACGTCAATCCCACTATTCGTTGGTAAAAGAGTAGCCCAAGAGTTGGCGGTGGGTGGTGATGACTAGTTGCCTTCCCTCTAGTCTTACACTGCTAAATTAGGAACGGATAGCGCAGATAGCCCTCGTGTAGCTTTGCGCGAAATTGAAAACAAACAAACAAATTTCAGTCAACTTGTCATAGGATTGATTAGGTTATCAAACTCCCATATGTAATTCCGTTTAAATAAAATGAAGGGTTACGCAGTGCAACTTAGGTTGAAGTGAATTTAACTTGAAATAGTATAGAGTTACATTTTAATGCATTTACAACCATATAACGTACATATATTTTATATTCAAGCATTATTTGTTGAAAACTAAAGTATGACTGTAAACGGTTTTGCACACTTGTCCATAACATATCGTTAACACTTGCTTATTCAGTATTTTATAATGTTAACTGTTTAACGAGTTTTATAAAGAATGACTATTTATCTAAAACGTTATTTTAATTTGATTCTATACAAAGCATAAATGTTTGTCAAGTATAGGCATGTCTGATAGTTTAATCATATGAAAATACTAAGGCTTCAAGATAGTAGAGAAAGTATATATGGTCTAGTAAATGTTATACATAATGTAAACGTAGCCGTTATAAATGTACTCTATCCTGCACATAATTAACGTTTGAAAGAAAAGTTGTGATAAATCATTTTTACCATTCATGCATTTCCTTCTCTTTTGAATTGATTTTATTAGAAAGGTAACAATGTAATTTATATATAATTATGATTTACTAGTAGATATACCCGTGCTATGCACGAAGAGAGATTGATTATTTAAATAACATTGTATTTTCTATTTCAGTTTTCGTTTTTATCAAAAAGCAATAAGTAAAATGCGACTTATAAACATCTCACTTAATATAAGTGTGTCTATCTTAAAAGTATGTATAAACAGTGTGTGAAAAATAAATCTCTCAAATGATTAATGGGATTTGTAAACAAAATGCAATTGTGAGACTAATGCATTACGAGTTATGAATATAAATGGTGCTCCTTTTTTTTGTTCTGAATACGCCAGTAATGACTGAAAGAACATATACTGTATGTATACTCCATGAAATGAAAGAGGAAACTAGAGAACTCCCATCAGAACACCTAGTGGTCACCTCCACTGATTGATCTATATTTAGCTATCACTGATGCTATGAAATCTATGCATTGTAAAGGAAAAATAACTAGGAGGAATGAGAGGACAAAGAAACAAACTCCTCTCAAACTAGAGTAGGATGTAAGTGTACGGAAAAGTAAGGAATGAAACTGCAATTTCTGGTTTAATATAAAATTTCCTATGCTTGATAAACTAGATGCTAAATGCTAAATAAAACGTATCTCAGGGGAAAAAAACGAGACTGACTAATGCCAATGCATAAGAGCTCAAGCTCTCTTTCAAGATTAAGTATACTCGTTTAACAATCGCAAACTTAAAGCACCTCCCCCCAGTGGCACAGCGGTATGTCTTCTAACTTAAACGCTAGATATCGGTTTTCGATACCCGTGTTGGGTAGAGCACAGATGGCCCATTGTGTGGCTTTGTGTTTAACTTCAAACAAAATAAAAACATTTTTCAAATTCTTCTTTGTTAGCTTGTTAACGACATTAGACGACATGCTTAACTCAATCACAATATGTTTTGAGTCAAGTATGGCTGGAAGCTTAGCTTTTGACTGATGATCTTCACCAATTTCAAATTCTTCTTTGTTTTCTTATTAACGACATTAGTCGACATGCTTAGCTCAATCACAATATGTTTTGAGTCGAAGTTTTATTTTTGTAGTTATAGCTTTCACTTTATTTATAAGGGCTCGAAAGCCCTTTAAATATTTGAGTGTAATATTTTTAGTAATTGAATGTTATCACTGCAATCAGAGGTAAATTTGAGCTTTTCAGGCTTAACTTAAAACTCTATTTTAATGATAAATCTCGTTTTAAAAAGAAACCGAATTACAAGTCTAAATGCTATTCTTTAGGTCTGCTTGGAGATGACGAAAGATAGTTTGAAATACGTTGACACTGAAGCAAAACATGTACATATATTAATCTTAAAATACAGGACAGAAATTGAATATGTTTTTTTTCAATATTGAGAAATGTCCTGCTAAAATCCGGAGAAATATTCTAATAACTATACATATACTATGAATAAACCTTATGGATGAGAAACACAAGTTCCATCTGTTACTATTAATTAACAATATTTCCATGGGTGGCAGTAGAACATTTCCAAGCATTTATATAAAAATCTTCTCCTCCGACTTTGCCGCAAGCATCACTGGTAATAGGCTTGTAAAATAAATCACCATGTAGGTATAGGCATTTTAAAATGATCAATACAATATGA
This sequence comes from Limulus polyphemus, assembly GCF_000517525.1. Classification (NCBI taxonomy): domain Eukaryota; kingdom Metazoa; phylum Arthropoda; class Merostomata; order Xiphosura; family Limulidae; genus Limulus; species Limulus polyphemus. The sequence goes on along the minus strand of NW_013665675.1, from coordinate 1,042,051 downwards.
ATTTTCTTTGAACAGATGTACCATCAATCATTATTTTGTTTTACCCACCATCATGCTCCAAGTTGAATAAAAAACGCGGCCTGGCTAACTTATGAATGAATATTTCCTGGAAAATTCTTATCAATGCTTTAGATGTAGCTACCAGTTTGGCCGCCAATTTTGATTTTATTCCTTTAAGTCACACGCTCAATCCTTTTTGGCCGCACCTTTTTTTTCACACCTAAGATGTTTTTGATTAGATATAAATAAAACTAGGATACAAAATACAGTGGATATTGGTAAAATGTGTTCTAGTAAAAGAAATATGATCCACTCGTTAGTAGGATATACACTATCTCAGACATATATCCTCTTTTTACAACTGGTTGTGAGAAGGTAGCCTACTGATGAATATGAAAAACGAAAAAGGAAATAAACAATATAAATAAAAAAGGACTTATTACTACTCGGCCACTTGGGGAAGTAAATAAATCTTATATTCTAAAGTATCCATCGTATGCAAGAAAAAAAGCAATTATTTTGAAGCTTAAAATGGATATTCCAATTTTGTGAGTTTTATAAGTTACCTCTGATTTAATCATTTTAGAAATATTGAAAATAAGCAAACTAATTCTGAATTCCCTATCTGAAAAAAAATCTAACAACAAAGTTAAATAAGATGATTAAAAGAACATACACATTCTTTGGAAAGACTTGTCATTTAGATACGTCAGTTTCTATCTATATCATAGTTTTTCTTTCAGTTTGGCATTGGTTTACGGGCATTCACATGCAATTATTAAGCTTTATGCTGAAACTAAGTATCTCCAAGATGAGTTTTGTTCCTTTTCAAACTGAAATAGATTAATTTCTTTTGTTCAAAAAGAAGTCATATTGCAACAATCATATTTGACAAAAAAAGTATAGCAACATTTGTAGAAACTATTTCAGGAAATGAACATAAAATGCATTATTAAACAACATGGACAATCAAAGTAAAGTTTTATTGGTTTTGTCACGGAAGTTTAAGCAAACTGTGAGGTTCATCTAAGAAGATATTGAATCTTATTTACAGTGGGCCAATAAAAAGCAATCAACAAACGTACACTGATGGTGTCGAGAGTGTGTAATCAGCTGTTTCGCCTAAACTTAATTTCCGTTAAGTGGCATACACCTCTTTTATCGATACATTAAATTCATCATAACAATTCAGTGTAATACAGATCTTGTAAACGATTCCATTTCGTAAAGGTGTTTTAAGTACATCAGTTTTTTCTTTGGAAGAGTTATCCACACAAGCTATCCTGTGGCTTTGCTATAAAACAGACAAGCGTTTATCAATATTATTGTCATAGACACATGTATCAATCAATGTAAAAAGGTACATCAGTTCTGTGAAAGAGTTATTCATACAGACCATCCTGGATAGGAAAAAAAAGAATAAAACTAACAGGACATGATATCTGGAATGTGTTCAGGATAAGAAGGAACTATCCAGTCAAACTACTCAGTATGGAGCCTAAAATTATCAATTTTCAGAGTAACGTCTTCCGTTTTGATGCAGGTCATTTGGTAGGTAGAGGGAGCAAATTTAGTTTTTCGTCTTCTTAACAACGTTATTTCAGCAAGATGTTGGATATGAATGTTATTTACATTAGTCTTTTTGTATCTGTATAGCACCGGCACGAAAACGCACAATATGTAATGCATCACACTGACTATAGACAACTTAGACAAGTAACGTATGCCTAAAAACGAAAGTAGATTTATATAACAATACAACAGTTTTAACTTATATTCAATTTGTTATTATTATTGTACATAGTCCTGAAAAGGGCTGTTTTCAGTTTTGACTTTATGTTATGAAACCAAAACTAAACTAATTCTTGTGCATGCATAATTTGATATACGTATCGGGCTAATGCCATCTTTTCGTATCGATTCATGTGGGGCATAAAGATTTGATGGTCCTTAAGAGGATCTATGATTGTAATTGATTGATTAAACAAACTCGTTTTCTTCACAGGATGAGTAACCATTATTTTCCCCATCTTCAAAACGAATCCCCATCTATAAAACACGATGCTGTTTCTGTAGATTACCAAAGGTCCAACGTCATAATGTCTGTAGAACGATATAATGTTAAATTATTTAATTTAACACATATAATTAATTTTTATACACAAAAGACATGGGACACTCCAGAAACTGGTTGATTTGGAAATACCGATTAAACGACTCTTTGTTTTAGAAAACTAAAGAAGAAATTTCACACTTGAAATACATGATTTTAACATTAAATGTAAACTAGCTTTATTTATACAATAATCAAGAACAATAAAAATTGTAGTGTTTAGTGAAATCGTACAGACGAAAAACGTGTGCGTGACTTTGCGTTTTTGCATATAAAAATGTCCCTCGGTGGGTCATCAGTAAGTTTACGGACTTACAACTCTAAAACCCGGGGCTCGATTCCATGCGGGGAACAAGGGACATAGTTTAATGTGGCTTTGCTATAAAACAAACAAACAAGCATTTGTCAATATTATTGTCATTGGTAAATGTATCAATCAATGTAAAAAAGTAAATTATTTAATTATCCAATTGTTTGTTTTTCGTATTCTTTGGCGCCCTTGTGGCACAGCGGTAAGTCTGTGGATAGTCCATTATGAGGTAGCTTTGTGCTTAACTACAAACAAACAAACTTATTCTTTGGTAACTTGCTCGATGCGGATGTTTCTTATTTTCCCATCTTTCAAGTTTACTATAGACGGCTAAATATAATTTTAAAATTACTGATTCAAAAAGATAATCCATTATCTAAACACTCTAATGTGTAGTACATTTAGAATAGGTGATTTTACTTAGAAGTATTTGGGATTTTTAAGTAAAATTATATCTATTTCAAGTAACTTGAGTTAGGATGATACCATTAAACCACAAGGTTTTTCATTAAAATTTAGAAAACTAAAGCGACCAATTTTAGACATTTAAAACTAAATTTGTTACAAATATTAACTACCAGTAGCTCATTGGTAAGCTTAAAGTCTCTACTGGGTAAAAACCGGATTAACCTGGCAATCAAAGTAGGTTTTTTTTTTTTTTTTT
>NW_013665675.1:1027274-1037884 GCF_000517525.1 Limulus polyphemus | reverse complement strand
ACAATCAGAAAATGGAGTATACGTTTCAGTTACAACCAATTTATGTTGGGTTATTTGCAGCTGTTTTTTCAGGTCAAATAAGTTCATGACGATGAAGTCACTCAATTGAAATAAATATATAACAGATTCTGTATATTTTTTTATTTAGTCTTTTTTTTTCATTGCGGAAGAATTCTAACTTATGTTGTCAGACTTTCCATAAGAGTGTAAAACACATTTTAAATCAATAAAACGATGCCACCATTAGATTTGTTATGTCAAAACCCAGAGATGGACAGTTCATTCAACATTATATCAGTTGTAGTTGCTGAGATATGACCTTTTGTATCTATACAATTACGCTTGAAATTGTGGAGAATGGTTACCATGGAAACCAGCCATTATTTAAAAGTGTCCAGAGTGCCAGTTTGGCATACTCCATTTTCTGATTGTACATAGTTTGAACATACAAAATCAACAAAGAACCATTGTGGAACCTCCAGTGCAAGGTTACGTCATACTTCCACTGGAATAGGTTCAACACCCATGGTGTGCACAGCACATATAAGTCACTGTGCAGCTTTGCGCTTAAAAACACAAAGAAACAAACGTTAGAAATGTGGATGATCAGCATATTGAGGTCTGTTTTAGTGGAAACATTTTAAATTGGAAGTAGGTGGGTTAAACATTAAAAGTAATAAAGTTAGACATTGAAAGCCAAGGTTTAATTTGGATAAGTAAATAGTAATTGGATTATAATGGGAAAAATGGACTACTTTATGATATAGTGGGACAAATGATATATTTACTTCGAACATTTGTTGATATACTTGTAGGATTAGTTTGAGCTGACGATATTTTAAGTTTTGTTAATGAATGAAATGTAATAACTGAGAATGATGATAATATGACCTTATATATTTCAGTTAATACAATGAGTGCGATATGTTTTGTAAAATAAACAAATAAATTTGAAAAACAGCTATCAAATTTACGAGATTAAACACAAAACAGGATTTATTTATATAGAGTTGATAATGAGTACATTTAACCGTGAAGTTATTATTCAAACATTCAAACAACGTAAACACTTTTATATTCTGAGGAAAAACTGGATTATTCTTAAGTTTTAGTCTAATATATATATTTTCAATTTCAAATATTTCGTGAACTAAAGGAGTCGCTAAGCTCGTTTTTTTTAGCCTTATTAAAGGTCAAAGTTTAAATACCTTCAAAATTGCGTCGCCGCTAGTTAGATTAAACTTAAATTTTTAATACACTGAACTGAATTTTTCTCTCACACAAGATTAACATAATCGTTGCGTTTAACGAACAATGTGAGCAGTTATGTACATTTTCATTGGTAACTCCACTGAGTACAAAAAACATTGAAGGCTCTTAGGCTAAAACAATGGAATCTTTTCATTTTAGTAATTTACACATGTCTTCCTATTGAAAAAATTAAGAAAAAAAATACTACATTTACGATTTAAAGATAGTTTAATAGCTCTGGTAAGTCAATGCTTTATGTTTGTAAAAACATTGTATTATTTTTTTACTTGACATCACACGTCTACAGTTTGGCAAACGTGTTTTCCAACAAATTCAAAGGGAACCTGAGGGAAATAATTTTAGCCCAAAAGTTTCGGATGTATGTTTATTCGAACTAGAATTCTAATATATTGCAAACTTTAATATGAAAGACAATAACAGTAAAACGTTGCACATTGGCTACGTTTGTAGATATATTGATGACATCCTTTCACCTAATTGTGAAGGTTTTATTGACATTGTCAAACAGATTTATCCACCAGAAATTACTCTGGGAAATGTTCTTTCGCTAATAACGAAGCTCAGTAGCCGTATTTAGATGTCAACATCATTAATCAGACATATAATTAGGTTCAAAGTTTTCAACGAAGCAGACGGTTTTAATTTTGAAGTTATGTACTTTCCATTTCCAAACACAGCCATTCCAGAAAAGCTATGTTTGCAAAGCTTGCTATTTACAGCTTATTAGATACAGTATAACTTTTCAACAATACAGTATTTCGTGAACAGCGCTAACAAACGCATTCTACTTTTTCACAAAAGAGGATTCTTCTCAAACATTTGGCAGTACACATTCGTTTAATTTTTGGTGAAATTCAATAATCCTCTTGCTGCCAAGAATGGGCTTCACAGTTTCGGAATGAATATCACGACCTCTTCAAAACTATCATGTCTTCACCTAAATATTTGAACTAATTATTTAAGATCATAAGGGAACTACAATAATTTTGCAACCACCACTAGTTTTACCTACCGTTACTTTTAAGTTCTTACTAAAGTTAATTGTACAATTTTTCATACTTAGTTAAGTTCTTTAATAGTTTCCCTCCTTATTTTGTTACACATTCATCGTTTTAACGCTTCCTTTTCTAAATGGCATTATCTTATTATTAATACTAAACCTTATATCATATTGCACAAAGTATGTACGCACATACAAAATATTTCTTACCTATTGTTATTTAATTTATTGAACATTCCAAGTTAAAGGAATTAAAAACATTTCATCTGTGCATGATTCCATAGATTAGTATATTTTTAAGAACAGTTGTTAGTTCAAAGAAGGTGACTAATCCTTTTATCTGCTAGTTGCCTTTTGTTCTGGATCATTCTACGTTAGTGTTCAATGCATTGTAACAACTAGAAGTGAACAATATATATATATATATATATATTTAATTAGAAGAGCTGGTGATACCTGGAGGCTGTAACATCCCCGAGTTATTTAACAATGGTGTTACTAAAAGTGACACGAGTTTGGCGCGTACTCTGGTGATGAAGACGCTTTCCTGAAAGAGGGTTGCTACCTTAATAATATTAGCAGATTTTAGGGGCAGTGAACATTATCTATTTTCTACCAACAATAGTAAGTTAATTACACCCTATCATTTTACTAAGGTTACTCTATTTTCTACCAACAATAGTAAGTTAATTACACCCTATCATTTCACTAAGGTTACTCTATTTTCCACCAACAATAATAAGTTAATTACACCCTATCATTTCACTAAGGTTACTCTATTTTCTACCAACAATAGTAAGTTAATTACACCCTATCATTTCACTAAGGTTACTCTATTTTCTACCAATAATAGTAAGTTAATAGCCCATTGTATAGCTTTGTACTTAACTTCAAACAAATAAACATTAGTTTTTCGAATTTAATTTTATGTTTATTATTTAATTATAATGATAAATCTGTATTATGTGTGGGTTTTATAGCAAAGCAACACCGGGTTATCTGCTTTGTCCACCGAGAGGAATCGAATCTCTGAGTTTAGCGTTTAAATCCGTTGACTTACCGCTGTTCCATCGGGAGACATTTGTATCGATAACTTAGTATAGATATTTAGGACTAACTTAACCCTTCTATGCTTGCCGAACCTCGTTAAGTATTATCAAATTTACGGCCGAATATATCCTTAAACGCGAGACTACCCAATTAATGAGGGCTTATAACGCTAAAATTGCGGTTTTGATCTCCGTTGTGGGAAAAGCACAGATAGCCCATTGTGTATATTTGCAATTAGCAACAAACAAACACAAAATAAATATGTTAGCAATGTTTAATATAATGTATTGCTTGAAGTAGGAAGGCCTTAATCGTTGTTCTTTAAACCGTATTCTGTGACGTAGTTAAATAGATACATTCTGCATAATTGATAATGAACATAAAGTAAAAATGTACAAAAGATGTATGAAGGGTAAACATGTCAATTTAAAAAATATAATAACTGTTTGTTTCTTTTTAATTAGTTGTTCCTAATTCTGAAGTGATAGATTAGAGGGAAATCAACATCACCCACCTCCAACTCTTGGGCTACCCTTTACCAACGAGTAGCGGAATTGACCGACACATTGTAACGTCCCTACTACTGAAAGGATGCGAACCCACGACCCTCAAATTGCATGTCGAGCGCCCATAACCAGATAATAAATGATCCACTAAAAGGCCAGTATTGACCAACTATGTGGATAAACAGTAAGATTTGTGTTGTAGATTTGAAAACTGATGTTGCTGTGTATTTTAAATCATCTGAAAATGCTAATTATATTTTATCCCTTACAGATCATTTTACGAAAAACGTGTTCAAACATATGTAATTGTGTATTCTTAAAATGCGTACGTAGGTGTCCTAAATAAACTACAACTACAAACGAAGATCCAACACGTGTAAAATAAACTTTAAATCACATGTTTAGACCATAATAATATTGACCAGACTTCTTAATCTCATGAACTAATGTTTCTGGGATAAAATAAGAATTTTGGATAATTTATGTCACAAGACCACGCAACTGATCAATGTGATATTATCAGTTTCACAGATTTCTCATAGAATAATTGCGTAGGATCCACAAGATAAAGGAAATATCTACAGAAAATATTTTTCGGAAGAAAATCTGAATTTTCTAATTCTAACTGGGTTGCGAAAAAGACACTGTTTAATGTAAAACACTATATTTACGTCCAAACAATCAAAAGCAGGTGTATTGACTGAGAACGGTGCATTCAAAAAGTAACAGCTCTATTCTTCTCTTGGTGTTTCGCTATATCTACGTTTATAATTCTCTGTTTATAATTCTCATCGAAACAATAAGGGAGGTTATATCGTTTAGATTTCACCTGAGCCGACAGGGAAAAGGCCTCTGTCTACTTTCACATAGTTTGTTCCACTTTACAAAAGTCTTCCCTACTAGAAGGCACACAGGATACGATAAGTAAATTATCCAGAACAATAGGTAACGAGAGAAAAAGGAACTTAGGCATGTCGTTGACCAACCTTCTGTATGAATCCGAAACTTATTCGTAAGTATTAAAGTGTTGAAAATAAATAAAAAACTTAGTTCATTTTACTAAATAAAGGGATAGAAAACATCTGATGTGCCTGTTGTATTACACTGTCCCTCTTACCTTTGCCATTAGGCTTCCCTTGGCCATCATTAATTTTAACGCATAAAATTCAATGAAAACAAATCGCCAATCCATAAGGAATTATTTTAATTAGCTCTTGACATGAAAAACACTTACATTAACAACACTGTTAAACAAGATCGAAAAAATAACATCATAAATTCTAAGATTACAAACTAAAACTTAAAATCAAATTAATATATTTAGCCAAATTGATTTCCATTATATACCACAAAGGCAAAGCTAAAATCACAAAATCGCCAAAATAAAATATTTAATATTACACTGAGAAAAAAATCATCACATACCCAAATTAATTTAATTAAAGATAGCCCCTTGACATCACACACTAAAATAAAATAAATCCTTTATGAAAGTAATTCATAGAAAATAGGGCTTTCAACTTTAAATACAAAATTAGAATAAATCAAACTCTTATATAGCCAATTTAAGGATGAAGCAAAGTTAAATCAAAAGCACAAAATCATTCGCCATTCAATAAAAAACGGGGGAAAAACAGAATACAAAAGTTATTATCCCTTTCAAATCAGATTAAAACAAATACAGAATACACCTTTTGGTAATGAACATAAAATAATGAAAATCAAATTATTCTGAGCTATATACATAAAATGATCCTTTAGATAAATACTAAACGTACTATAGGTACAAAATAAAATCATTTGCATAAAAGTTATCCTTACAACATGAATGTGTATATGTATATATGCAGGTGATTGCACTCATAGGTCTAGAATGACATTGATCCTGAAGTCATTATATATATATAATGATTGGGCACAAAAAGGAAGGGCAATTTTTTTATGCAATCGCACACTCAGTAGTTGAATGGCGAATAGGACAACTTTTGCTTTGTCTCTATGTGCCCTGATTTTGAACAATGATAACCAGAAGGTTATACAATGAAAGGTGACAGCAGATATTGTATACTCTCACACAAACACTTAATTATTTAAATACAATTCGTAGAGATTATTAGTATTAACACGAAGGACAAACGTATGGATTAACAAAATAAAATAAAATTAGTACAGAAAAGGAAAAGGCAGCCAAAGCTGCAACATACCCAATTTAATGGAGCTCCAACAGCAAACCCTCTAAAGTGGTGGTAGAGTGGTATACTTTTCATTGGGATCAATGCTTTAGTGAATGACTTTTGTTGTCTTCACCAGAGCTCTCTTTGTTCTGAACAGCTTGGGAAAAACCATCACTCCTTCTCATCCATTGTGATCACGAATTCAAAATCTTTAGATATTTATCTTTCTATTGTAAAGGAAGATCCATCTTGTGGCTTAGTCTGGCAGTGCTATTTCAATATAGACAGTTGCTATTTAGGCTATATTTTCTTATCGGAAATGCACATTACACAATTTAACATCGTAAATCTAATGCAACCAGTAAAACCTCTGATATACATTACTGATAAAGTGAGTAACGTCTTAGTGGACTCCAGGCTTCTCATTGTGCAAAGTCTGAGGTATTCTCTGCCTACTTGCTCTAGGGACCACTAGCTGCAACACAGATAAAGAACCAGGTCTCACAGGTTAATAACAATGGTACAGCTCATCTTTCTCTATTATAACTACTCATACAAGTGACACAGGTAACATGTATCTGCACTATGGTCTTCAACCTGAACTAGCTATACTTTATACTTCACTTTTTTTACCAAGAAAGGATATCCACTCTAGGTACGAGTCTTACAGTGCTCGTCTCAAAGCTCCTAAAACATTAATCGTGCTATTTGACCACTAGAAGAATCTCCTATGATACGATTTGAAGCTGCTATTTCAAAAATAGTACTCATTCCCACATGATGACCTGGGGCAAAACAGTTAACGAACAGACAAGATATCACTGAGCAGTGACCTAATTCATCAACATTTCTAGGTTGTAAATCCAGGTGATGCAATACGACAAATACATACTTTTTCAACATTGTGAGCCAAAATGTAATGATCCCTTCCAAGTTTTTGAAGTTTATGAGCCAATTCAGTAATGTATGATTCATTCAAACAATGAATTCTTTACCATACAAATAATGTTTTATGAATACCACAAACGAAGCACTTCTTTCTTTGTCATGCAGAGTCTGCATTCAGAGCCATTAGCGTATGACTATCATTCACATCTACATATTTCACCCCATCCTGCAACTGTGATAATTCTGCCCTAATTCCACTATTACTGTTATCATTACCCAGTAGTAATTCATAAGGTTATCATGGATATGTCACTAACTGAGTTTCAACTAAAGTGTGCTTTTGTGACTGGAGTGCAACTGGAGCATCTAAAATGCACATCAGCTTTAATGATACTCGGAAATGATGTGGTGATATTGTAGTATAAGTTTGTAGTATAAGTCAAAATCAAGGAAATTGCAGATTTCTCATTTGGTCATGAGTTTAGGCTAGCTCACATCACTGCAGTATTTGCAGAGTCAGTATAAATCTCATCTCTACCATCAATATAATAAAGAATTCCTACAACTGTGTGCATGAACATACATTTTCCAGGTTTCAACTTCAAGACTACCTATCTTTCACATCTGTAAAAATACCATCCTCAGGTTCTTAGTAATGACTTTAAACATGTGGGCATGCCCAAAGACATCATTAACATAGAACAGACATTTTTCCCATTACAGCCACTTACATGTAAGCTTCATAAGTCTCTCAAAAGTGGCGGTCGGGTATATTATTTCAGCTGAATAGCATAACGCAAAACTCATGAAACCACCATGAATGCTCAAAGCAGTCTTAGGTCTGCTACCATCCTTAAGGTCCCTTTGGCAGTTTCCAGATGCCAAGTCTAAAGTGTTGAACCACTGGGTATCTTCTAATGCATCCAAATATTCATTTGTCTGCAAGAGTAGAAAAGCACTAACTCAGGTCACCACGTTCATCCATCTGATCTCAACACAGGACTTTCACATAACTACCTTCTTCCTGAAAATATTTACTGGAGTTGACCATGTATTCCGTAAAGTATGAATTTATCCTTTATTATCCACTTTACCACAGTATTTGCTACACCACCAGTGCTCCATGAAATCCAGCAAATTATTTGTTTAATCAGAGTTGCATCATCTGCATCTATGGATTATGAGTTATCTTTGTTTGTTCCAGTTCAGTATATGGTCGCACACATATATTGGCATATTTTTTGTTGTTCTTTCACAATTATTAACTAATAATCTTAGATGCTTTGGCAACTCTTTATTTACTCTCAGATGTGACACAACAGAAGTAACACTAGCAATACCACTAGTTTAAAGCACTTTGCCTATTGTGCTTAACGACGATTCCAGCAGGGAGTTACTTGGTCAACTGTACAGAGTTGCAAAACAGCATCAGGACTATACCACCTCTCAGAGAGATAACGTTTTGAGATAATGCTACCTGATTTCCAAATAAGAAACAATGAATTATATGTATTGGCTCTATTACTATAGTGTATGGCAAAACACAATATATTTTCTATGCTGTAAACTAAGAAACACTAATTGTTTATCCTGAAATTCTGTGACTCCCTCCACTGCATAAACTCATGCAGCTGTCTCATGTGCTGGTGAAATATCTAAGACTGCTGCACATTGTCCACTAGTGAGTAATTGTGGTCATCAAATGGAAGGAAGTCCTATACATATCACCCACACGTTTTTTAGACTCACCAGACTTCGTTACCATAACATCTCAATTGTTACATACTTCCTGATGATTAGTTCCGGTATTTTCCTTTTTCGCATTTATGGCTGCAATAAGAATGAATTCATGGACCGGACCTCTACAGCATCGACAAAAGTCTAACGTCCAGGATGTTATTACTCTGAAATCTAACAACTCTCTCTAACAGTTGTTTTCCCTTAGGGACTAATGGTATTTTTCATGAACCTAAGGATTTATAAACGGTAGGAAGAATTAGTCTACGTTATAAGTCCTTTGGTGCATGAAAAATACAATTTCCTTAAGGACAAAGCCTTAGACTTAAAAATAAAAGAATTTTAAAAAACACAGGAAAATACCCTAGCCAAGAGGAAAACAGTAAACTCCGTAAAAATCATGTGATGATGGAACCAATATTTCTCCTTATTACCTACTCTGTGGTATTTTCAGGTTCACTGAGTTCCTATCAAGTAATTGGGTAGTCATATAAATATTTGTTTTTGCACAAGTAAATATGAATTATCCTATTCTGACTAACTTGTAAAAAGAAAGAAACTGAATATCATGTAAAAAAAAACATTGAAAATCATCATTACATTTTTCCACGCGTAGTAAAATCCGGGTTTGGATGTTTTGTGGTCTGACCACAAATAGTCCATTGTGTAACTTCACGCTAAAAACAGAAAGAAATAAACGAAACATAGAATAGTAAGTGTAGTTATTCAATCGTTTTGTTCATTATTGAATAGATGGACATTATAGTGAAACTACTAGGTAGAAAGTTGACCATAACTGATAAAGTAGATATCGTGTCTTAATTTTGTTTTTAAAAAAAGTCATTATGATGTCACTTTTGTAATCGCAAGTTGGGACACGACCACATTTGTGGAGCCGAAGAAGATCCACAGTCCGGCACTCTTACGAATTGGACACACTCGGCTCAATCCATTGTGAGAAAACACTCTTATTTAAAATCACAGATGAAATCAAATACACTGGACAATCCTCGAGTGTGTGCATGACGCAGTCGTCGCTTCAAGTTGTTTTAAGATTTAAAATACCAGAGACAGATCCAAAAGAGTCCTATCAACAATATGAGCTCATAGCTTCATTAAGTAAACTCTGTTATGACTTTACTTTTAAATTATTGAATTTCGCGCAAAACTAATCGAGAACTTTTTTGCGCTAGGAAGGAATTAAGATAGTCAACTACATTTACCGCTAACTCTTAGGCTATTTTTTCACCAACGAATGGCGTGATTGACCGTCACATTAATAACTCCCCTATGGCTGAAAAAGCGAGCATACTAGGCTAAGGGTTTCGACCCAGCAGCCCGTAGACTGTTAAATGAGCACCCTATCACTAAGCCATGCCAAGTCACTACTTTACTTATAAAGATTTATCGTAGGGTTTATATTTCTGCAATACTTCTAAAACATTGATGTATAAATAACATTAACCCGTTACATTGCGTAACATCTAGTTTCCCCAGGTACTAAAAAAATGAAGAAACAGCGTTATTTAGTAAAGTAATAATCATCTCAATATTAATCATCAATAAATGTTTCTGGAGTAATATTGAAAGTATTAACAAATTTATATCCAAAAAAAGCTGTCTTAACATAACACAATTTTCCTTTGAATCATTTATGTTTTTATTTTGGAAGTTTTAACATAATGAACGTGTCTGGCAGTGGCATCTGTACAATATAAATTATTCGTTCTGGGAAAGAAGAGACTGAGTTTAACCTAACTGAGTAAGTTTTACAAAAATAACAACAAAGAAAGAGTATCAAAATATATCCAAATATAGTTCTGTATTTTAATAATGGTTGGAGACGGCTTGAAGGGGTAATGAAGAAAAACTTTAATATAAGTTTAACATAACAGAAAATGTACAACGTTTCGATCACTTGTACCTGATGATGACAAAACCTTGTCGAATCGTTGTACATTTGCTGTTATGTTAAACTTATAT
>NW_013665675.1:998204-1026333 GCF_000517525.1 Limulus polyphemus | reverse complement strand
ATATAAGTTTAACATAACAGCAAATGTACAACGATTCGACAAGGTTTTGTCATCATCAGGTACAAGTGGTCGAAACGTTGTACATTTGCTGTTATGTTAAACTTATATTACAGTTTTTCTTCATTACCCATTCAAGCCGTCTCCAACCATTATTAGTCTCAAAGTGGGTTCTTCGTCATCGAATTTGAAGTTCTGTATTTTGTTTCATGATGAAATAAATTTTCATGGCAAAACATGATAAATTATATTCTATAAAAATTTCCTTTGTGTACAGATTAGATTAACATGTGAAAGCTTTAATTATTTTTTTTTAGTGCTGAAGGAATAAATAATCCAGTACGTTTTCGAAATTGTCAAGGGCATCTCTATAAATATCATAACATATTGTGTGCTGCCATCTAGTAACAGTGTTATCCAAGTTTAATTTCCCCTAAGTCGTAAAATGTCTTTTTAAGACTAATTTGCATTGTATTTCTATTTTATACTTATGGCAAAGATACAAAGAGTATCTGCCACCGTTTCCAGTTGTAAACTATTGACCATAGAGAAGGCAGCCAGTCAGTAGCACCTACAACCCACCATTTATGTTAATATATTGACTGTCACGTTTATAACGCATCCATAGCTTAAAGAGCATGGAATATTTTATCGTATCTCACGGATTCAAATCCTGTTCGTCAGCTCCGAAATCCAGAACTCTACCTCAGAGCTAATACTATGATACTTACTTATATGCTGTTTACAAAGTAATTATTCTGGATTAGTAAATAATAAAAACATCTATAATATACCCATGGAATATAATGATTAAAGTACAGTGAATTTAAAACTGAGTATTTTATGTAATCTGTTTCAGTAACAGTATAATGTCTATGTGTATTTGGAGTGAGAAATTCATGATTAAGAAAAACTAGAGTGAAAATTTCACTTCTTTTCCTTTCACGAGAATTTTAAGGCATGAAAAGGTACAAGAGATACTTAAATTTACTACTAGTTTTCCAAGTATACAGTATTTTCTTGTCTAGGTCTTCAAAACTCAGTTAGGTGAAACTAATTTTACCTCAAGAGTCCCAGTAAAAACTTTTGTATGGATTTAACTGTCTTACTGATGGGAATATGATGAATGTTTAACTCATTGACAGCGAACTACTTCAGTGGCTATAATAAATTAAAATTTGTAGTTAAACTTATATTTTTGTTTATGTGTCGTTATGTCTTTTATGCATTTACTGAAAAGCGCCGTATAATTATTGTATTGACTGTAATATAATTTTATTTTTGAAAATTATTCATTAGGTAATATTCCATTTTATTTACCTGTCGCAAAACCGCCTAATCGCTTAACTGACACATAAAAGTAAATAGCATCATTATAATTATGAAAAATAATTTGTTGTCTAATCATTTATTTTATAATCTATAAGCGTAATTCTGAATTTTCAAATACGTCATTCATTCATTCACGAGAAGTTCCTCATTTACACACTATGATATTGTTTCTGAATAAGTCGAAATACCATGTAACCATTTATGTTATTTATTTAGTTATGTTTGTTAAGAATTTTCTTTTTGTATTTTAAATTTTAATATTTGGCGCTGTAACATAATAAACCGAAGATACCGAATGTATATTGGAATTGAAGAAATCACAGAGCAGCATTAGTGTTCGTCTCATCCATATGCCTAGAGATGGCGCCACATTGTTCTATAACATGCAATAATATATACGTATATATATATATATTAGTTACCTTGATAGGAATTAGAAATGAATATTCTTCCTTGAAAATCAGCTTTCAATACCAGCGGTGAGCAAAGCCCATATAGTTATTTGTATAGCTTTGTGTTTAAGAACAAATAAATAAACAAGAAATACAGATATATGAAGTTACAAAAAACACCAACAAAAAACAAAGAACATTTTCAGACTAATATATTCAAGTGTAATTCAGATTAAGTGAACCCCGGTTTTCAAGCACATTTAAGAGCTTTATATCAGTTATCCTACTTAATGTAGCATACCTTGAAGTGCTTGAAAATCTGTAGATTGAAATATAATATAATGATATGGATAGGATTAGTCTCAAACCCATTTATTTTACCAGACTCCATTGTTTTCAGAGTTATCTCAGAATACATAAATACACACGTTGAAAAAATAAAAATAATTGTGTATATTATTCAGTAAGTGTTAATTACTTTGGCATTTAACAGGTTGCTTATTAGGATGTGACATTTCACGACGAATATGCGGATACTGAAGAACTTTCCAGAGCATTGAGTTTCAGTGAGAAATATATCTTTCTTTTAAGCATCTACTTAAGGTTTCAAAACCAGGTACATTATTACTCTTGGTGTGTTCAATGTACAGAGTAAACGTACGAACAATTATGTCTTCACTGATCATTCTGCTGGCGGCCAGGTCACGCCTCAGAAAGAAGTAAATCATGGGAGGAAACCATGACGCAGAACCGCCCCGCACACAAGCATCTAGCTGCAACGCTAAAGTCACGTATTCGTGCTAATAAAAGACAATAAGCACATCCATAAAACAGTTTATTTCTAACTAGATGGAAATGAAACGCTTCCGTCACGTTAACTATATGATGCCAGAGTTTTAAAACAATTCACTAAGGGACTCGAATAGGTCAACTACATTTTTCGTCACAGTATGTGGTAAACTGTCATATGAAAATGGAATAAAAAATTAAATAATTGTTTATGTACGAACTTAAATAACTCTAAGTGATTTCGAAAAACAAAAACAATAGTGCATACAACCCAACAAATTAAAGAAACTTTAACTTGGACGTGCTTGACTTAAAATTAAGAGGAGCTTATCTAATTGTGTTTATGTAATGTTTCATAAAATCATAGTAGATTATAAACATAAACAAGCTAACATCAGGTTTTATCATATATGATTTCATAGAATTCAAAGACCGAAATTATCGGCAGAAAATACTCAGAAACATATACGTGAACACATATATCTAAGTATTAATTTTATGAAAGTTTCACCGTAATTGATATTTTCCGCGTATTTTGTCATCAGGGTTTTTTGTCTAAAATTTATTTATTTTTTTTTATTTGTATTTTCGTTGAAAGAGCAGTTATTCGTTTTAGCCTGTCGTCTAACTTAATAATGTTTGTTACTTTTCTGGGCGAACAAGAGGATCTAGATAAGCAGGTTAGCTTTCTTTAACATTTTACTTTAAGTAACATAAGAGAAGTAGAGCTATACTGCTATTTTTTTTACAGCCGTGAGACCTCGAGGTAAGATATTTACAAGGCATCCAACTGACTTCAATTTTCCACACAGCGTGGGCGGAGAGCGGCACAGAGAGACCCTAGAGACAGTGGCACCCTGATTAGGTGGGCTAGATTTTTTGTAAAAGTAGATTATTATCATCGTCAGCTTAGTTTCAAGCACTTGCAAGTAACATTGTTTTGTTTTAACAAATTTAGTTGGGTAATAAAACACACGATTTCATCAACGCAAAACAAAAACATAACGCATTCCGTTATCAACTGAGTTGAAAAATGATTAAACACTTCTTTCTTATGAACAGGTTTATTTGTATATATTGAACCTCATTTTACATGTTCTTCACGTAAAAATTATGTATAATGGCAGAAATGAAAGTATCCACTATTTTAAAAATGAAATTCACCGAGAACATTATTATTTTAGCAAAGGAAAAAAAAACAAAAAGAACTTATTAACGAGGCAATGAAATTTAAAATGATATTATAAACTAAAAATTAATATATATGTATTAATATTCTTCTATTTTTTACTTGGTATGTCGCTCATTTTGACCACCACCTCCTCTGATCTTTATATTACGCTTTTTAGTAGCGGCTATGTGTTATTTGAATTTTGAAATCAAGCTGTAACTTGCGAGGATTATTATCATTCCTGAGTAATATAAAACTAACAATAATAAACGTGATAAACTAAACGACACTCAAACAAGATCCTTATTCAAATTGACGGTTAATAAAATACTTATGTTTTTCTACCATGAATGTCTAATGAAACAAGAATGAGAGAATTCGTGGACCTGCATTCGTTATAACAGGTCAGAAAGATGCATGACATTTCCCAAAGCATGTAAAGCTAGCTAACCTTCAACATAACATTTACATAAACACACGCACACTCGCCTTCCTTCTGAAAGAAAGGCTTCAAGATTCTGTCTTACATTCATCAACAATACGTCTAATCTACAGAGCTGAGAATAGAAGGCGCAACGTCGGGGGTTGTTTTGTAAAATAGCCAAGAGTCTGTTAGAAATAATACTTTAACCTTAAAAATATTGAATGACAAGTATTTTTGGTTTACCTAAACTAAAATACTTCATTTGACATATTGTTTGTTGGTGTGTATTAAAGTATTTATCTTATCCTTAAATCATTTGAGGTTTTAGTGGCATGCTAGGAAAAAACGCGTAGTTTGAGTTTTACTTCAAGAAGCATAAAAAAACAAAACACGAAAAAAGAATGAACGAAAGCAGAAACCTAGATATACATTTTATTCAAAATGAAACATCATCTCTATAGAATAACTCCAGGCGTAAAGTTTTTACTTGTACGTTTTTGTAGGACTTGTATTCCAGTGATTTGCACAAAGCGCTTGTAGGTTCTAAAATACATAGAAATTTCATATTGTTGATATAATAAATAATGAAAAATAAAAAATGAGAGCTGAATAATATTTTATTTGGTTTGGAACAAAAAAACTGTATGTCTCACGTAGCCATGATAGTGTTTTATTTTCTAACTTTATGTGTTATGCGTCGTAAAATAACTTATAAAACTACAATAATATGAACTTTTGATGCCATATATATTTGGAAAGTTAGCGATTCTTAAACATGCGTTCACAATAAAAAAGCATAATAGTGTGTTTGTTAACAAATGACACATCACATTATTTACTTTGTATACGTCCCGAGTGTTAGCTCGTAACGTTAATTTAGATAGTTAACACTTTTTCGTTGTACTGTGCTCTAATACATTTTACAATAGATCAAAATAGCGTAATATGCTTAAATCACTGAGCGAAAAATGATCCTAAACGCTAAAAAATCATATCAGAACAACAAAACGTATGTAATATGTAATTAATAAAATGTAATAGAATAGAAATCATAAGCTGCTAGGACTGCGATATTTGTCATGGGGAATCATTAAAATGTCTTTTCAAAGTAAACCGCCCCCCTCAGTGGCACAGCGGTATGTCTGCGGGCTTACAACGCTATAATACGGGTTTCGATACCCGTGGTGGGCTGAGCACAGATAGCCCATTGTGTAGCTTTGTGCTTAATTACAAACAAAGTAAACCTCTTTAAACAATAATTCAGACGTAAAAATGTGATGTAAAGTTTTGTTTTGTAATACATCATAACAAGTAGCTTTAGGTTCAAATGTTTTACAAGTCTTTAAATTGGATAACAATGGATGCATATATATACATGTATGTGTGTGTGTGTGTGTGTTTGTATATAATTCTGTCTCGTATTGTTGTCACAAAGTCTCTCATAGTCTATTCTATTCAAATGTAATCATTCTAACTCTGTTTTACACCAATAAGGTCCTTACCTGAAGAATAACACCAGCTCGAAAGCGTGCATATAAATTTTATGGAAATATAGTATTTTCACATTTTTTTATTATTTTAGAATATGTAAGACTATTGATTTTATTTGCAAATGCGTCTTAACAAAGTTGGGAACAAATATAGCTTATGCATTTCATTCTGAATATAATTTTCTTTTGATTTTTTTCCCTGTAGAATATTTTAAGTATATCTCAAACGATACCAAAAATTAGCTATGTCTATAATAAATTTTGTTATTTCTTAACCACAATACATCATATTGTTGTTAACTATATATATATTTTATATATAGTTGTAAGTTGTTTGTTAGTTAGACGGTGCGAAACGTTAAGAGTAAGTAAGTTTGTGGCAGTAGACGTAGAATGTTCTAAGTTGACAGCACATGAACTTAATGATTTTGCGAAATTCCTGGAACAATTACGCAGGCCTGTGATGGTTTATTGTTTGAAATTTTTTATATGTTCTGCAGGAATTCCTGTACGCTGAATCCGAATATTATATCCATTTTTCTCCATGACGAACAAGTTTTTCACAAAACGTCATAACGCAATACATAAATGAAAGACCACAACACGTAGTTTTGAGACTAAAAGACGAAGATTTCACAAAAATAAATCAGGATGAATGAGGATGCATATTCGTTTGACATCAATGTTCTTCCTTTTTCTTCAGTTTGTTTGTAGTTTTGTAAACAAATGTAATAATAAAAAAGGTTCATTGTGGTAAACAAAATAATAATTTGATCTAAGTAAGAGTTTTTTATCATTCCCGATTTGTAAAAATTCTTTACATGATAGAAAAGAATGAATATTATTTTCGAAATCTGCGTAGCTGAATTATGTAAAGTCCGTTATTAAAAGCAAAACAACTTTTATGACGTTTAAATTCACAGGCCTCTGTTATTTGATTTAAATACGGGTGAGCCATTGAATAAACTAAGTAATCTTGCAGAGTAAATCAGTGAATCATAGATAGAGTTAATGATTTAGAGAGCGTTTTTGTCAGTGTTTAGTTCTCAGCTACTTGATCGATCAGCCGTGAAATTGTACAAGTAAGTTTATTCTTTACGTTAGTCGACGTCTTTTCGTTTGAGCGTTATATAAAAATGTACTTAGACCTACAACGTACAAGTTACAAAGTGTACACGCTTGTAAATAAAAGTTAAGTAAGAAATAAACGATTTTTTTCGCTACGTGGACTGAAATTTGAATTATTTTGTACAGATAATTTGAAAGACCCCGCCAACAAAAGAACAACGCTCACAATAACACGTGCTCTCAAGTCTGCACTTAACCGGCTTTATTAATTTATTAACAAATAGTTTACTGTTTTATCAAATAGACTAAAATGATTAACCAGTATTCGAGGGGTGAATGTATTGTCTTCACGGCATATGATACACATATATTTATTAACTATATAACACTATTCTCCTTCGGAAGTGTAAGCTACCCACACGTTATTTGTACTGTACAGCAAGTGGAAGTTTTTTTTTATCTTTTTACTTTTTATGTAAAACTTCAAAATGGTATTCCAAGCAAAATTACCTAGTCTTTTCAAAAAAAAGGAAACGAAATATATATATAAATGCAGTAACTATTGATTCCAACACCATTTAGATTATTGATGTGAAATTTATAAGGCCTGTTTGTAACAAAATGCAACGCTAGAGTTAAAATTATTTATTTATTAAGGTTTGGTGAAATTAAGACAGGTCAAGATCACTGTACATAAAAGGCAATGTCTTTCGTCTCAACTGTCAAATTTAAATAATCTTCATGAACTCTTGTGTCAGTAACATGAACATTTATAACTATATATATATATAATGACGAATTATGATTAAAGATTGGAAGTTCACAGAAAATTATTGTGTATGTAATATAATAGATCTAACAAACATTTAGCGGGTATGAGATATGTTGTATTAGATACACAATAATTATACGCAATAATAATTCATTATATATATATATATATATAGTTAGAAACGTATCTAGCTTTACTCAGTAAAAATTGCAAACTGTGTAAAGTACACAATAAACAACCCATAAGCTATTAATTATATACTAGTTGCGACCCGCAAAACATTTGCGACAGTTTTCACGCCCTTTGCTATATTTTTCCTTATGCCATCATTTACCCGTACGGCATTTAAGCTAAGCTTTCTTGCATGCATTATGTGTCAGATAGTTAAATCCTAGTCTATTTGCAAAAGAAAAAAAAAGACAATTACGCCGTCAGACAAACAAACTCACGTAGATGTAATTTAATTATATAAAACTACACGTAAAGTAAACAATAGAGTATAGTAATGGTATTTATAATAGTGTACAAAGTGTGAAACAGTTATGAACATTTAGTGTATCACACTATTTTACGAGCTGAAACCAAGAAACTCACAAAAACAGAGAATAAAGGTAGCTTAAAGGTGTCTGTAGCAGTCTATGAAATGAACCGAAGCTAAATTACTGCAAAGTGAAATAAATTTAGAATTGTAATGAAGTAAACTTAGCTGAATATGCAGAAACGTCTGAATGCGTGTTCACAAAGTGATAAGCATATAGTTTTGAACGAACTGCGCATGCGTATTTTAGACCTAAATAACTCAAGAATACCCACATAAACTGTATTTAGTGTAATGTTAACTTTTTAGGAAAATATATGCAGATTAAAGGTTATTTGTGTGAAATACTCTGAAACTAAGAAAACTGAAATTAATATTAAAGCCAGTCGTCACGTGATGACAACGACATTTTGCCAGCGTTGTATTAAAAAGTTTGACTAAGCAAAAAACAGGTAAGATGCTTATGAATTGAAAAGCCAATATACAATCTGGACTCCTCGGAAAAAGGCCTTTCTAACGATATGAGATCTCTAGTGTTCGATAGAGAAATTTGCGAGAAATGATCCAGATTCCAGACAGACAAACGCAAGCGTATCATTTATATAGATGTCGTCAGGTTTGTATTATATTAACCTCTACCTAGATTATATTAATCATAGCAGCTTATACGTGCTTGCTCAGATTATTGTCTTAGTTTGGTTTGTAAGTGAGTCATGTCCAAGAAGAGTTGATATAGTAGTTTACACTAGTCATTTTAAGCACGGAGTTTATCCACACTTGAATATAAAATAAGTATGACTTCTAACATGTGAATTAAGGTTAGAGATATAGAAAGAAAATAATATTTTACATGACTAAAGTCCAATGTCAAAATTCCTTCTGTTACTGGCTTGTGCAGAAGTGGTCTTCTCCATTTCTAGTAGTTAGAAAAACCTAAACCTAGAAGCTAACCAGATAGCGGTAATAAGAAACTGTGTCAATGAGATCCCACATAGAAACCCAACAACAGTTTGTTGTATAAATCATTTTGTTACTTGTGTCCGGTTGCTCTGCCCTGTACCTTTTATTTCCCTCATCTGTGTTTGTTTAACTCTTTAAACACATTTTCTTTTGATTCTCCTGAATCCACATTGTTAAGCTAGCTATAGATTAGAGATATTACATAAACTGAGTAACATATTCACGTGGAAGTTCTAGAAGCGACTCATACATTTTAGAGTTGAATTAATCATAAGAAGAAATAGTGAAACATTTAAATATTTATTCTAATAATCTTTTGATTATCAGAAACGTAATAAGTGTATATATATATATAGTGGCAACTGGAATGCTAATGAATTTATTATTGGTATATTTAAAGATCAGGAAATGAAGCCTAACAACAATAGACGTTGAAGTCGAATATGTATGTATGTTTATTTCCAAATGCGACCGCCCATTCATTTACTTTTAAGAATTACATTTAACAAGAAGAACAGAAAACACTTTCTTAAACTAATTATATGACAATGAGTTTTGTTTTCACCTATAAAGTTACTTTAATCTACTTTTTTAATTAATATAGAAATATCAAGTGTCAATACCTGAAGGATATCATTAACAATATCCTTTCCTCAATAAAATCTTAAATAAACAATACATAAACAATGAATTAATACTAAACCTATTAGCAACTAGAATCGAATCATCTTTTTTTCTCTTTTGTTTAGGAAATTCCAAGTCTCTTTCTTTGGTCGGGAACAACTACAAGTTGTACTCCACAAACGCCAATGATCAGGGTAGCGTATAATGACGTGATAACTTCTTTGAGCAAATGCTGAAGAATGATAAGCCCGTCATCATACACTACCCTAAATGATACCAAAAGTGAAAAACAAGTTACCTTTTTAACAATTAATTAGAAGCTGAGACATCTAGCACACAATATAGTTACGGTCAAAACTTTTGCATTACCCTACAATTAACCAATGTTGCTTCATAAAATGCAATGAAATCTATGGAATAATGTTAAGTATAAAGGCTGCATGGAGGAATCTAAGGAAAAACTCGATCATTCAGGGCCTCATTACGTTCAAGCTTGAGAGGATTAAGGGTTAAGAAAGTATTAAAAAGCAGAGATTGTATTGCATATACTAAGTATTACTATTATGGCTTCCCGTACACTTTTGCTATATCATTTTGTAGTTTCTTATGTTAAATTAGAGATGAAAATTTTCTAATAATGTCTTATTCCCAAAATCCTAAACTGATCCACTCAAATCCTACCCAGTCTGAACCTTTATTTCTTCTAAACAAAACGCACCGGAGAGTGGCAACCAAGAAAAATTTCAATAAGACACATTAATTCAGTACTTATAAAAATAAATTAGCAATGCACTGGTTCTGGGCCTTCGAGGTAGTTTACTATATCTTTAGTTTTATATTGAAGTTTAGTTTTTCACCCAGTAAAATGAGACAGTAGTTTATTTGGATAAAACAATTGCTAATAAGTACAATTGTGGGTAGACATTATATATACATATAATGTCTACATATACCGGCATTATGAACTTTCAACAGAAGTAACATTAGAAAGATGGACACTTATAAAAATAACTCTTGCCAACATAAACCCTGAGGGAAGGCTGATTAAAACAGCTGCCACTTCTTTCCATTCTCACAGTGTGGTTCGGTTCTAATGAACTGAGGTATGACTATTGTAGTCGTGGCGACTTTGACAACTCTTTTATATACGCGTGTGTGCTTAATAAATGTGCTTGGAATCAATTTCTTTGTGCAAACCCTAGAATAAACTCAATTCGCAGTTCGATACTGATTTATCTCTCTCACGGTTTTTAGAACTGGAAAGTTTGTAGTCTTATTCATGCAAACACGATTATGTTATTACTACTATTTCAACTGAAAAGAGATAGAGATGTAGAAAAAAGACCGGAGTAACTACCTAGATCGTTATTATTGCAATTTTGTTTTAATACCGAGTTTTAATTATAACATTTTATCAATTATATTTTAATTTTATAAGTTATCAAATCATTTACTTGGTACATTGTTGTAACACGTAATGAACTACATGTACATGGAGTATATCCACGAAGATATATAGCACAATATTAGTACAGTACTTAACTTATCCAAATCATTCACTTGGTACATTGTTGTAACACGTAATGAACTACATGTACATGGAGTATATCCACGAAGATATATAGCACAATATTATTACAGTACTTAACTTATCAAAATCATTCACTTGGTACATTGTTGTAACACGTAATGAACTACATGTACATGGAGTATATCGACGAAGATATAGAGCACAATGATCATTTACTTAGATCACGAGTTAATAATGATTACAATCTATATCTCATTTCTAGCAACTTTCTCCTTAACAGAATAGATAATTGATCTATTGAGTTTAAAAGGCCAAAAATCAAAAGTGCTGTAATCATATTTCAATATTGTCAAATCGGTTAGTGAATATTCCATCATAGTCGACCAGAAATTACCAGTGCAAAACTTATTGAACCATGTAATATATTCATAAAAACTGAAAACATATTAAATTCGATTTTTTTCTGCGTGAAGTGTTTTTGTTGTTCATTTTTCTGGTAGGTTTTATTATTTCATTTGCGCAAAGACACATATTTTAATATGTTTATTTTTATTTTCTCATTATGTAAAAGAGCAAAATATACCTTTATTAAAATAAATATAGAGAAACAGAGAGAGCGATAGAAGACAAATTAAAATTAGGAGCTGAAATATTTTAAATTCTCTACATCAGTGGTCCATAATTATTTTCCACATTTGCTCACTTCAGATGATGACCTTAAAACCAAGGACCGAATCAAAGATTGT
Source organism: Limulus polyphemus (assembly GCF_000517525.1). Classification (NCBI taxonomy): domain Eukaryota; kingdom Metazoa; phylum Arthropoda; class Merostomata; order Xiphosura; family Limulidae; genus Limulus; species Limulus polyphemus. Next base: position 1,014,499 of record NW_013665675.1, on the reverse strand, counting down.
TGACAAATTCATCAATTCCCAAATATAATTTTGCTTACAATTGTAATTTCTGATCATAATGCTGCCCCCCCCCCCAGTGACACAGCGGTATGTCTGTGGATTTACAACGCTAGAATCCGGGTTTTGATACCCGTGGTGGGCAGAGCACAGATAGCCCATTGTATTGCTTTGTGCTCAACTACAAACAAACATAATGCTGGACACAAATTAGGTTTAAATGACTTAATATGGTCCGCGGGCCGCCTACTAGGGATCATTGCTCTACATGAATGCTTATCAGAACGATCCTTACAAAGTTTTGGGTGAAATACATTTCCTAACTCCAAATATCATTCACTTTAATGTGATGAAATAATGAGTGATTTTCGCACATAATAATTACTTGCTTCCCTAATTGAGTAACTAGGAAAAATAAGCGTAAACTTAAATCTTTCTTTAGTCTGAATTAGCCAGAAGAAGCAGAACAAAAAACTATTTAATTACTAAAAATAACGCCCCCAGTGGCACAGCGTTATGCCTGCAGAATTACAACGCTTGAATCCGGGTTTCGATACCCTTGTTGGGCAGAACACAGATAGTCCATTGTATAGCTTTGTACTTAATTACAAACAAACAAACTAAAAATAACATTACAAAATACAACTACAGAACACTATCATTTACACGATCACAAGTTAAAACAAACTACCGAATGGTCGACTTATTCAGAGTACGATATACTGTACTTACTATAGTATTACTTTATATTTTAATATAAGTTTCTTTATTAAGCACAAAGCTACATAACGCGATATCTGTGCTGTACCTACCAGGGGTATCAAAACAAGGTTTTTAGCATTATAAACCCACTGGCTTACCGCTGAGCTACTGGTGGGTTGTATAATGTGAGTTTGTTTCTTTTGTTGTTAAGCACAAAGTTACACAATGGGCTATATGTTCTTTGCCTACCGCGAGTATAGAAACCCATTTTTTTTTCAGTGTGGCCCAAACATATCGCCGAGCCACCAGGGGCGTATAATGTAAAAGCCTCTTAATACACCTAAGCACAGGCAAAAAATAATTACACAGGCCAGCGATGGTTTTATTGTCTTGAAATTTGTACATGTTCTACATTAACTCCTGTACGCTGCATCCGAAAGTGATATCCATTTTTCTCCATCACGTAGAGATTTTTCACAAAACGTCACACATAAAAGAAAGTGTGTGTTTTCTTATTGCAAAGCCACATCGGGCTATCTACTTGTCCACCAAAGAGAATCGAACACCTGATAAAATTCGAAGATTTACCATAAAAGACCATAACACGTAGTTTTGAGACTATAAGACGTAGATTTCACAAAAAAGAAATCAGAAAGAATGAGGATGCATATTCGTTTGACATTTTTGTTAACAAACATAATAATAAAAAAATGTTCATTGTGGTAAACGAAATGTTAATTTGATCTAAGTAAGAGTTTTTTTTCTTCCCGATTTGTAAAAAAAAATCCTTACGTGATAGGAAAAAATTAATATTATTTTCGAAATCTTCGTAACTGAATTATGGAAAATCCGTTATTAAAACCTAACCAACTTTTATGAAGTTTAAATTTGCAGGCCTGTGTAATTGTTAATTTGTTTATATTATATATCTTCTATCGTTTCAATCCACTTAATTTTAAAAAGTGTTAGACTCGTTTAAAGAAAACGTACAAACTTTAACGAATTGAGTTTGTAACGTCTAACGCTCAGTGTTAATATAAATCAATGTATTAATAAGAAATATAATATGCACTAAATATTATTGTTTAGTTATAAATATTAGAGTCAATCATAATGTTGATGCTATCAAAACTACTTTATTATTTTACTCCCACATCAACACGATATTTTCTAATATATACATTTGTGCAACATTCTTTTATTTTAGTCAAAATCACTTGTATTTTGTAAATAGAGATTCTAATGGAGGATGCTGTAGATACCAACAACAACGAAATAAATTGTAGAATACATATTAGTTAGTTTGAAGTTTGATCCAAAATGCAATATATATATATATAAAGAGTGTTAGTAATAACATAATATTTGTCCTATAACATTAGTAAAATTATATTTTTTTTGACAACCATAACGAAAAGTAAAAGTGAATAAAAAATCGTTTGGCTGATACTTATTGTTCATTCTTATGAAAATAATGCTAAATCACTCAGTAAAACAATAATATATATATAACACAATTATGAAATCTAAACAAAATGCTTTGATTAATTTCAAATTAAGAGTCTTTCTTGATAATTATGAAAGCACGTTTCTTTGTTCAGTTGAACGATACCTTATACATTGTGTCCGTAAATTATCTGACACATTTTAAAAATTAATAACTTCAAAAATATTAAAGATAGAACACTCCGGTTTTATTTAACTTGACGAACAACTCATAAAGTTTATTCTTGTTTTATTATACTTCTACATGTGCACAAGTGTGTTTCTAAGGAACGCCTCTTGCACACGATCAACTGTTGCATCAGATACGCTTGGACGTTCTGCTCCCTTTAGTTGTGCCCCCTCCAGTAGCACAGCGGTATGTCTGCTGGCTTATACCGATAGAAACCGGGTTTCGATACCCGTGGTGGGCAGAGCACAGATAGCACATTGTGTAGCTTTGTGCTTAACTTCAAACAAACAAAACCTTTTGTTGTAACACACTACCAGTTGCTAGGAATTTTTCAAACCACGCTTCTATGCTATTCTTGGTTGGTGGCTCTTTTTCATAAATGCGTCGGTAATTTCGTTGCACTGACACGATTGATTTCGATTCATCAAACCACGCACTGCTCTTTTCCCTCGGGTGTTGCCATTTCTTTTATTTTTTCACCTTTTCTTTTTTCTAGCGATCAATGCTTCTATAACGGATCTGCAACATAAAGAAGGAAAAAGCTTTATGAGTTGTTCGTCAACTTAAATAAAACCGGAGTGTTCTATCTATAATATTTTTGAAGTTTTTAATTTTTAAGATGGATCAGATGATTTATGGATACCTTCCAATAGGATAAAAGTCAAGTTTAAGTTACGTTAAACACTTGAAAAGTAGCCCTATTATGCTCAAGTCAAAGTTATGCTAAAGTGCAAATATGCAAAATTGTATAGCAAACAAAGAATCTCAGTATGTCTCAGTAAAATGTGGAATGTAGAAAACTTCGAAAGGTCTGGGTATATATATATATATATACAAAACAGAGGTAAACATCATATTATACATACATATATGTATATGCATTCTCTACTCAGGCACTCGCGCTATACACGTGACTGAAGACCACTTTCACGTCAACAAGCGGAGTGGCATGCCCTATGTTCTTTACTAAGAATAAATCCTGATACACTGCAGCAAGACAAAATACTAGCAGTTAAAGAGGTAGGAAACGTATGATTTTTGTTTGCATATTACTCAACCAAGTAAGAAACCTGTATGGTCAAGGTACAGACGTCTCTAGTTTTGTGTTTCATAACAGAGAGAAGGTAACAGTTCAGCAGCACTGTGTCACCTGATGGTAGGTGACCAAATAGCTGGATTGGCTGCCATTTTTATAATGCACCACAACTGAAAGTGGAAAATATATTTGATAGACCACCTATCGAACCCAAGACCTTTGTATCCCCAGTCCGATATGTTAATCACCAAACTAACATCCTAATCATGCAATGCAGAAATTTTGTATCACATAATTATTGGTGTCAGTAAGTTATCATAATAGTAAATAAATTCTTCCTTTGCTATGTTGTGCGCTTTCAGATGTTTAACTTTTCCATTATGTGGGAAACTTGCGGTGAATCTGAGGAAAAACTTTCCTTACACTTTTCTTACCAAGTTGGAAATACTTTACCATCTCCTGGTCAATATCAATTTGTACTTTTCTTGTTCCCTTTGTTCAAATACACCATCGTTTCATTCGAAGTTGCAATATTTTTACCATCTTTCCCGAGCAACAAACGTTTCGTACAGGTTTCTGCTATTTTCTTAAATTCAATCAATGTGTCTGCGGATTAATTTGTGCGCTCGTGGTTTATGTTTTCCACAGTCCATGATCTTTGTGAATTATCCCGTGACCTAATGTTTGGGATTTGGACATCTTATTAGTTATCACGTTTTGGACGAGGGTGAGGGTCTCTAAACAAGTCTTCGTACCTGACAGTAGTAACGGCACTCTTCCATGTGGTGGGATGCTGTTTAGGTAGTTTTACATCATGATACGGGTATGTTGAGGTTTTTCTGACAGCTCCTATTATATACTTTATGTCATAGATAATCTTCATTGAAATTGGAGGGACCTGGGCTTTATTATTTTATTTTATGAGTCTACCAGTAGCGGTATTGCGTTGTCAAATGACCAAAGATTCATAGTGATTTAAATACACCCGTATATGTGATAAGCATGGTTTATGTCTACAATGATGCGCAACTGCTTTGGTATATGTGTTTCCTCTCCGTATTTAGATTAATACTACTACGGTATATGCAGTGTGTAGAAACGTATCTGAATTGAGTGAATTAAAGAGAAAAGAACTGGTATAAGTGTGAAAAAGTTATATCTTAAATAGTCACAAGCTTTCACACGTTGACCTACTATGCATGAGACCTTTCAACAAAATCGGCTGCTAAATATTATAACATTAAAAACACCATAAACACTATTTTCAGCTAAGAGAGGTGCAAGGCATTAGAAGCGTTCATTTGTTAAGATTGTTAAACATTATTTTAAAAAAATCAACAAATCCAAGTTGGCTTTACGAATCTTAGAGTGATCACATGTGAATTGAAACAACCTGCTAGGCTTGTGCAGAATAGTCTTTATAAACTTATGTACCTTGAAAGGGACGGGACGCGAAAATTGTTCATTTCTAGATTGCATATGATCATTTTCAAAAGTGGTAAGATCATTAGCACTGAAAACTTAAATATTATTTGCTAATGTTACCACAGTTTTGAAGTGATTGCCGAATATAGGCCTGGAGGAAGGCTGATGAATAATTCAACATTGATTTTGTTCTTTCAAGTGTGAATAATATGTTCAGTGATTAAGTTCGTGAAATAAGTTCTAATAACTGTTTAATCAGATATATTTCTGTTTCTTGTAACTTTCTTTTACGTATCCATTCTTACAGACTTTAATTGTAAACTAATGTTTGGGTGTTTTCAAGATTTTTATTTTGATCTAGCGGTCATGTATTTTTTGCCATTCGTTTTCGTAGGTTTTTTTATTATAGTTCAAAATAATATAACACAAATAACAGAAAATTATTTTAAAAAAAAAGGAAGTAAATGTAGGAATGACTAATGTCAATCCTTCAAAAACAATGCAAACAAGATAGTAGGGATGGTATTTGCATCATCCTTAGATAATAGCACAGGCACACAGTGTAGTAGAATGTTAACAGACAAAATAGGATAGATTAAACTCAATTGAGATTGAATAGTTATATATATATTGATATATGTTAATTCTTGCCTGTAGAAAAGCTAATATCAAGGGGCAATAATAACACCGTTTACACTAGAATTGTGATTTTTTTAAATTACTCCTAGCTATTAATTATACTTATAAAAGCAGATACTCCGTTCGAAACTATCATGATGTAAGAAAAACACTCAGGTTCAAGACGTCTAAATATAAAACGATAAAAACCCTGTAACCCGAAAGGTGGACCTTTCTCCTTCACGGGCGGCCCGGCATGGCCAGGTGGTTAGGGCACTCGACTCGCAATCTGTGGTTCACGGGTCCGAATCCCCGTCACACCAAACATGCTCGCCCTTTCAGCCGTGGGGGCGTTATAATGTGGCCGTTAATCCCACTATTCGTTGGTAAAAGAGTAGCCCAAGAGTTGGGTGGTGATGACTAGCTGCCTTCCCGTTAGTATTACACTGCTAAATTAGGGACGGCTAGCGCAGATAGCTTTAGTGTAGCTTTGAGCGAAATTCCAAACAAACAAACCTTCAGGGGCAAAATGGGAATTGTGGTGATGTCATGGTCACCTGGGCGTTCAGGAAGTGTTTTTGAATATTTTTCAATGTACTGTTGTAAGTGTATCTCGTTTCTGGTGCAGCACGGCCCTAAACGAGAGTATTATAGTAAAAAAAAAAAAAGGTGTTAGAGATGTTTTGCTTTAGAAGTGGTCAATAATAACTATACTTAAGTGTTATTAAAGTAAAACAAAGGTGATACATGGAGATTGACTGAAAAAATGAAATGTTACACAGATCAAATTCTAAAGACATGGATGGAATCTTATCATAAAAAAATAGTAAGTATTAGGAAGATCAAAGTTAAATATTGAGAGTTCACACTACATGAAAAAATAAATGAAAAAGTTTTTCTGAAAGATAACGCCCCTAATGGTACAGCGGCATGTCTGCGGACTTAGAACGCTAGAATCAGGATTTCGACAACCATGGTGGGCAGAGCACAGATAGCCCTTGTGTTGCTTTGTGCATAACTTCGAACAAACTGACAGATAACAAACTCATGATCGTAGATACCGATTGCAGGATCTAGGTTTATTCTACAAGGTTGAACAGTATTTAGATTAACAAACTAATAATCTTCTTTTATCTCTCTATCAGTTTTAGTTTTAAAGTCGGTTTCAGTGCCGATGATAGTAACATCGTTAATGGAATGACTTGGTTGGTTGAAGTGTTGAGCAACAGGGAGTTCTTTTCCGGTGTTAATGGAAGACTTATGGTTGTTGAAACGTTCACTAAGAGGCGTTTAGTTATGTCCTACATACTGGTGATTGCATCTTTTAGAAATTTTAGTTTCTCTGGTTATTCTTATAAAAAAAACAAAAAAAAACACAGTCAGTAGTTTTTATGAAACTATGTCATTTCAGTGAAATAGGTTGACATCATTGTTTTGGTTTTTGAGTTATCATCTAATGAAAAAGAAGCAGAAGAAAGAAGAACAATAAATTCAACTTTTTTGCTATGATATTTACAGACATTTCCAAAACTCAGTCATTACATTGATATTGTTATAAAAGGAAAACTGTATATTATTGTTAAGTTCTGATATCCTATTGAGGATATATTTAAAATACAATTTCGATTAGCAGTCTCTACACAGGCAGTGCTACTGCCTGCCGGATAATATTGAGTGTATATGAGATAATTTTTTCGATGCAGAACTGCGGGGGAAGAAGGTCTGAAGTTTGCATCACAATGCCGCTAAACACGTACCGTACTTTCAGCTTTGAGAAAGGTACATATAACAGAGCCACTCAGTCCTGTTATTCGATTCAAAGTTAACACATATTATCTGTGAACTTTTTTACTGTACTTTCTAAAGATAGAGACTCACAACGATTGACGACCTGAAAGCAGAAATCCAAAGCATAATTGTTTTCTACATTCTTTTAAACGCATTTCTGTTCAGTCTAATAATCCAGTCACTTATATTCAGAATTCTATGCTAGTGTATATTTCTGTATATACATATATGTATGTATGTGTATATACGCACACACATATATATATATTTATATTGTATTTATATTTTTCAATTATTTATTTAAGAATACATGAATAACAAACCAAAAATAGTTGGAGTAAACAATATGCGGTAAACAGTATTCGTCTAGTATTGGTAAGCATGATATTTACGTCTTTTACTTTCTAGTAAAAATCCTTTTCATTCCAAATGGAAATAACTAATAAGTTATATTGTGTTATACTAATTGTTTATCAATAGACAGTGTGCATATTCTCCATCGTTTTACAATAAATAATTTTAAAGAAGCACACGAATGGAATAATATTCTCATTTCAAATCCTGACGATGGTATGGCCTGGCTGGAATGGCACGGTGGACCTTAGTGTGTTCGACTCGGAATGTTTTGGTCGTAGGATCAAAACTCGGCGCTGAACCTATTTGCTCTTTCAGCCAATATAACGTGAAGGTCTATTCCACTATTCATTGATAAAATAAAAGTTCAAGAATTGCACTTATTGGTTGCAATAACCATCTGGTTGATATTTCAATATCAAGAACGGCGGCAGGTAGTCTTAGTATCTTTTCCATAAACTTTTTTCAAGTAAACTTCCCGTGATCGCTTTTAGTATAGGAAACATTCTCGGCAAAGCATAATTAACGTCGGTTAAAATCTTGAGAAATCAACTATGCCTATAATTTAATTCAAATTCCAACTATAAACAAACATCGTCTTTTATATGTTGTTGAAATAATTTCATCATATTGCACTAACTCTTTGGATATAGGAAAATCACTTAAACGGTTTTGGTGAAATTTGCAACAGCCCGCCAGTTTATTATTTTCACTTTTTTTATTATAAACTTGAAAATATTGTATACGTAGAGCTAAGTACTAAATCATTTAATAAATCTGCTTTGAATTTAAATGTTAGTTTTTTTTTATGGATGTACTTTAGTGACTTCAGAACACATTTTTTTATTCACATGCTTATATCACAGGGTAAGAAGTAAAACATTACATTGTTCTGCGCAGTTTTCGCTACTTACCACAGTGGCATTCTTGATACTGATTCTAAACGCTTATAATTAACATAAGAACTCCCAATCTGAAAGCTGTGTAAGCTCAATATTGAAGAATTGAAGGTGAAAAATAAAATAATGTTTATCAAACCACTCACAGTTTTCAAGTGCAGATATCACGTGATAATTGGGTACTAAGATTTTAGAAAATCGACTTATGGACGTGAATTTCTCACACTGCGGGAAGTAAAGAACACTATAATTGTTTTTTTTCATCCTTAATTTTCTTTAATAAGACAGTAATAAGTACAACTTACTTCTTACATTCTTGAGACAAAAGTTGCCCATGGTGTAAGATAGAACTCCCCTCCTCCACTAAGGAATAATTTCTATCGTTCGTTGCATGAATAGATTCTCATTACTGCAAAGAACGTAATGTTTACTCACAAGTCTTTTTCTTTATTTGTAGATGAGTGAACAAATTTCTCAAGGACTATCTGGACCCCCCCCCCCCACGTGGCACAGCGGTATGTCTGCGGACTTACAACGCTAGAATCCGGGTTTCGATACCCGTGGTGGGCCGAGTACAGATAGTCCATTATGTAGCTTTGTGCTTAATTGCAAACAAACAAACAAGAACTATCTGCGAAACTCTTGTCAAATTTAACGGGAAGGTCGATTGTCATCCAAGAACCAGTTGCCTCTATTTTATAGCAAATAAGTCTAATTACAGTACCACAGCAATATATAATGTACATCTTTAGATAGAAGGAATAAAGAATGATCAACAAAGTTTACCTTTTTGTTCGAAGGTGTACGTGTAAGTTTTATTTCACGACTTTGACATTTTCATCTTGTGATTGAATTTGTGTTCTATGAAACGTTCCTTTCGTACTTCAGTCTTTCTTTGAATCAATATGAAACCAGATAAGTGAAAACAGTATAGGACGAATAAGAAAAATTGGTATTATTAGTAAAATTACGAATTACAGTCAGAGATAATATATATACATTTTAAATATAACTTTTTCTTCCGTTCAAACAATGGATCTTCACACTCCTCTCACACCAACGATTTCTGAATGTTTCTATAGGATAGATGTCGAAATACAGGAGTAAGTATTGGTTTGGTTTGTTTTGAATTTCACGCAAAGCTACACGAGGGCTATCTGCGCTAGCAGCGTAAGACTAGAGGGAAAGCAGCTAGTCATCACAACCCACCGCCAACTCTTGGGCTACTCTTTTACCAACGAATAGTGGGATTGACCGTCACATTATAACGCCTCCACGGCTGAAAGGGCGAGCATGTTTGGTGTGACGGGGATTTGAACTCGTGAACCGCAGATTGCGAGTCGAGTGCCTTAACCACCTGGCCATGCCGGGCTACAGAACAAATAAAAATAACTTGAAAAATATATTTTTTAAAAGCGTGAATTTAGAGAACTCTAGTCAAATTTGAATAATTTTACTTTAGCGATTAATTGCAAGTTTTTATTGTTAAGATAGACTTTTAAGTGAATAGAATTCTACTAACGATACAATGATACAATAGTATATTCAGCCAATTTTCCCTGGATACTTTACCTTAATGATTGAAAGAAAGCTTTGATTATGTCTTGCAAAATATCAAATATTTTGGCATAAAATTTTAAAAGATTTACACTCAATCAGTTGTAAGTAATTATGGTAGATAACAAATATAATAAAAACAACATATTTCTATATTGGCTAAGCAATGGAGCACCTTCGACAGGGAAAACGATCTTGGTTCCTAGTTTGCCCTAAAGTGATCTGCTCATTAATTTATCATCGTTAAAACATATTTTAATATGTATGCATTTTGAATTTTCTCTAGGATTCTGTGGCCATTGTGGGAGCGTTTACACTTGTGATCAATATATGAACAACCTTTCTACGGCTATAGTTTTTATATGAAACAGCAATCAAGCACTAAATCTATACTCCTTGCTGAAATGTATGGGATGATGTTCAAACTTTGACATTTATCACTCATGCAACTGTCTCTGGTTGGCGGAGAAACAGGGGGATTTTTGTTTCTTGAGTTGATTTGTTGTTCAATAAACTTGTAGTTTTGCTTGCTGATACTGTGCTTGTCTTTGGTACTCTTCTTCCTGATCTCCACCAATAAAGTCGTGATATGTAGTTTTCTCACGTTTTTGTGAACCAGTTAGTTGATATATACATTCCAAAGCTACTCATATTTTATGCAGTTCCGTTTTTATTGTGCTAGGCTAATCTTTTAACTTTAAGCTGTATGTTAAAGAAATAACTGTGGCATTTGTTTCAGATCTGATTTAGTCATTAAACTATTCAATAAGTACTTACAACGATCATCCAATTATTAGCGGATTCTCAACTACTCGTTGAATAATAAACTTTACTGATGACTAGCATAAGTAGAACAATTATCTGATGAACAGTACTTCATATTAATATGCATACGAGTACACTGCTCAAAACGACTAATTTAGGATTATTATTTATTCTAGCCATGACAAGGCACAACTAATGTTAATGAATGATGTCAAGGGCATCTCTTGAGTTAATTTTTATGCAGAACAAGAACCCATTATATGACCTTGTATGCATAATTCAATAATATATACAAAAGTGAAGGAACACAGAGTTCTTAGTTAGTAAATAGTATATTGTATAAAAAGATTCAGATTGATAGCAAAACACGTAAGCACACCAGTGAAGACATTTCCATGGCGTAAAGAGCAGGTAAACCATAACAACTCGTTGCAGAGTGTTACAACTGTCATACAGATGGCCATAGACCTGACTAGGGTAAACTATTCGATGACGAGGAACCCACTTTGAGACTAATAATGGCTGGAGACGGCTTGAATGGGTAATGAAGAAAAACTTTAATATAAGTTTAACATAACAGCAAATGTACAACGTTTCGAAAATGTTTTGTCATCATCATGTACCTGTAGTGGGAAAAGCATAGATAACCCATTGTGTAGGTTTGTGCTTAGCTTCAAACAAAGTACGTAGTGGTGGTGGTGGCATATTGGTCGTGACAGTGATCAGAATTAGTGACCACACTAAACTTTTTTGTAATATGACTTTACACTATGAAGGTAATACGATACTGGAATACAGTTTTAATTTTGAAGGAGGAGTGGACCGTATTATAGCAGCATCTGATTGATTCACTTGCCTTAAGCAAGCCGTATTAACATACAACTCGCATTAGTATCTGGTATGATTATAAAGGCTATTAACAAACGTTTTCTGGTCGTTTATTGGGCTGCATTTTGCTATCTAGTTTGTTGCTAAATGTTTGATTTTATTGATTCACAGTATGCTACAGTAATAACAAGGAAAACACGTTTGGAAAGTAAATTACCAATGGGCTGGGCGGGGCCCATTGGCTAGCCTGCTCTTACTGTAAGTCCAAGGTTTCATGGTTTCTCGTCGACACAGAAGAAAGTTCATGAATTACTAACTACCTCAAGGGAACAACCATATGATTAACTCTTTATCTAGAATGAGAAAAACGAATTATTAGCTTTCGCAGTAATGAAAACACTTTAAATACGTGTCAGAATTGTATTACCAAGTAGAGTCAGGAGAACCTAGACAAGATTAATAAACACAAACAAAGTCAAGCAGAGTCTGAATTAGAGCAGCATTTTAGTTAGTGCAAAGGATGCAATCATAGATTTAACGCTGCCTAATATAGGAAAATATAGGAAACTATGCAAGTATTTGTGTACTCCAGTTACAAGTAATGAAATTCTATTTTAAACTTTTCCTACCAATCAAATACTGAACTATTTGAAAACCATGATTCGAGTGTCTCTAAAACAGTAACCACTGCATTAAAAGGTATAAAGATAAAATAACTTAATCTCGTTATCAAAAATTTCAAACCAAAAACCCAATCAATCAAAGTGATTTTCTTTTAGATTACCTCCGTATATGTATTTTGTATATATATTGTTGTCTTAACCAGCTTGGTTCGTAATTGAAAGTACATATCTCCAGAATGTAAAACATTACATAACCATTTATAAAATATTACTAACAAAATAATGCAATAGGAGTTAAGATGGTGTAGAAAGACATTGTTTAAAATTCCGTGACATCTACATTTTCTTCTCATCTGAGTTGGGATAAAACCATAATCTTCTTTATCGTGTTTTGAGTCCGTTTTACTTCATCATATAGTAATCTCTACACCTACATTGTTTAACATTCCGTGACATCTACATTTTCTTCTCATCTGAGTTGGGATAAAACCATAATCTTCTTTATCGTGTTTTGAGTCCGTTTTACTTCATCATATAGTAATCTCTACACCACAGATTCTCTTCTCAGTTTCACAACCCTGAAAAGAAAGGAAAATAAAATAAATCTTTAATATAATTATAATCTTCTTTAGTCTTTAGTATGACCTATGACTGCTACACATTCTGCAATATTCATTGATATTTATTGTGCACATATTCAACAATACACATTTTTCTGAGAGATATATTTACTGCCTATAACGTCGAAGAAGAAACCATGTTAAAAGAAGCAGCTTGTTTGTTGCAATGTCATTGGTGCTATTTTGAGAGACTTTCCTTAAGAACTGTACCTAAAGCAAAAACGACAAATTAATTAAAATTTAAGTCTGATTTACTCCAGCTACACATTGCAGAACCGATTCTGTGTTCCGCATGTTATAGATAATTACTTTAATGCTAGGATAAGATCCTATTTCTAAACTGCTCTTGAGAAAACTGTAGTTTTCTTCCTGATTCTTAAAGAACAAATCTTTTTACCTTCGCGCAGTAAACATGTTTTTATAGCGAAGTTTTACTTAGTGTGCAATAACAGTAAGAATAAATAATATATAGAACTAATTATGGTAGCTTAAAAACACAATTTGATGTGCTTGCAAAATCGCCCTTTCGTATATCTGAATTTCCAAAACAATGTAAAAAACAGTTTTAGTATTTCTTTTCACAAAAATTGAAGTTTTAATTTAAATTACTGTGTTGTTTTATTTTGCCATCTCTAGAAAACAAAGGATTATTGCCTTATTGTTTTGATTTTACAGAGAATATTTTCTTTTTATTAAGAGTTTACTCTTTTAACAAGCGTGTTTCTCTCTTAGAGAAAATAGAAACAAATACAGACTATGAACACAAAATCTTTAAAAAAAGAGAGAAATTTCTTACAGCCTCGTTAATTTTTCTTCGTTTGTATTTGATTTGCTGTATTTATAAAAACGTTCCTTTAAATAAAAGAAAATGTAAAAATCCTTTATTAAGCTTAGTCCCCCAAGTACATTTTACCATCAGTTCGCACTATTATTGATCTCTATTAAATGCAAAAAAATTAGTATAATATGGAATATTCTAATCATTTCTGTCAGTATTCATTTTAGTGTTAATTTAGGTTGAAAATTAAGCTGTGCTATATTGTTTTCTTTTATCGCAGGCCAGGTATGGCTAGGGGATTAGGGCGCTTGACTCGCAATCTCAGGCTCGCGGGTTCAAATCCCCGTCGCACCAAACATGCTCTCTCTCTTTCAGCCGTGGGGGGTGTTATAATGTTACGGTCAATCCAACTATTCGTTAGTAAAACAGTAGCCTAAAAGTTGGCGGTGGGTGGTGATGACTAGCTACCTTCCCGCTAGTCTCAGTCTGCTAAATTTAATTAGGGACGGCTAACGCAGATAGCGCTCGTGTAACGTTTCGCGAAATTCAAACCAAACCTTTTATCGTAAGAAAAAGAACAGCTAGTACTGGGATATGTGATATTAGACAACATGGCTAAATTTTGTTGAGGGGATAAAGGCAGCATGCAGGAGTATACAAGGGACATAAAAATTACTTAATGATTTTGTTTGTTTTACAACAAAGATGCAAAGTTGATTTTCTATGATAGTCCACTGTGGGCCCGAACCTTGAATCCTTGCATTAGAATGAAGCTTACCTCTGTGCCAGCGGAATGCTCATTTAACTCCCAATTAAGCATCCTCATTGAAAAGTGATTTATTTATATTAAAATACCTGCTTAATTTTTAAGTTAGCCCTATGCTTCATTCAGATTTAATTATGTCATAGATAAGTCATCGAGTCTTTTACTTTCAACAGAGGCGTCTGTGTCGGTAAGTTTCTATTTAAAAGCAAATCTTTACAAAAAACAAATAAATCGATTACAAATAGTTTATCAACATCAGATGTAATTTGAATTCAACTAGTTCCTAATCATGTTAATTTGAGATAAGTCTAGTGAGAATATTTAAACCTTTAAACGACCTTCTAATTTTTGTACAGTAAGCTCTTGCTAACTTCTAATTGATTTTATCTCTCAAAATAGAATTCTATTAAATAAAGGGCTACTGTAGTTTCCAAATCTACCCGCTAATTTAACGATAATAATTATCTTAACACTAGAGTTCTGATATGCTCACCAAAATATATAAGCACACCTGTAAAATCAGCAAGATTTTGCCATCTTAAGCAAGTATTCAAAAAAGTTTCTATTTTTCGATGTTATTGTTTTTTGTATCGCTACAATAACTATAGTCTGTTTGCTAAGGGCTAGAAGTATCGCTACAATAACTATAGTCTGTCTGATAAGGGCGAGTAGTATTGCTACAATAATTATAGTCTGTCTGCTAAGGGCTAGTAGTATTTTCGTTATTCTGTATTTAAAAGCCGGGCGTCTGTAAAATAGGATTTTTCTCTATAAGATAATAAAATAGTACCATGAAGGTGTTTCACTCCTAATAGAGCTACCATAATGTGTCTTTGTAAAGATTAACTTGCTACATCTTTTCTTTTTAGATGTGTAAAATCCTCTGCAGATCCACCTGCCCACGTTTTCTCAGTTTAAGATAATTTTAACGGCTGTATAGGCAATTTTAATATGAACTCTATATTTATACGCTTTCTGTCTTTAAACTATTGTTTATTATTATATGATGGGACAAATATTGAAAGACAATGTTAAATATAACGCTGGTTTTTGTGACATATAAACCAAAGCGTCAAGAGTTGCTTAAGACATTTATCTTGCGGTGTAAATGTACAAAATCAAAAATATAACCGTTGAAGGAATTGTTATATTTCGAATTTATGCGAAAAACTACACAGGTGCTTCGGCGCATAGCTGTCCCTAGCTTTGGACTGATCAATTAGTGAGAAAACAGCTATTCAATAGCACCAACCGTCAACTTTTCGGCTACTTCTTTCTTAGCAAACAGTGGGAGTTAACTGTTACTCTTATATTACACCATGACCCAAAAGAGCGGAGAATGTAAACGGATCATGAATCACACTCGTGCCAGACGACAAATGCACCATGAAAGACCATGTCAGTGGTAACAGAATGGATTAGGTTGATCATTTGGGAAACACGTGAGCAGTATATAAAACAAGAGGGAATCCTCAATAGCCGCTGTTGTAATTTGATCTCAAACGCTCAAGAGATGGGGGTATGAGCTAAAAGTGTGTACTATGAGCCGCAATGCTGCAACTAAATAATGAAATAGACTTTTATAGATCTCACAAGCTTAATGACAGTTAATATTTTAATTTGACTGTACTGATCAGGACATAGTTTGGTTTGTACAACTTCGTTAAACTTCATATTAAGCAATCAACTCAGCTCATTGTGGTTGGGTAAGCAATTATGTTTCTTTTAATCTTGAACTTGGACATATAAACCGTTAATAACTGATACCTAACTATACACGCCATCTTGCGTGGAACCTCTTGCTAAAGGGGAATAACTACATCCTTGTTTTAGATGATATGTATGCCTATATACAGAGAAGCGC
>NW_013665675.1:981261-997244 GCF_000517525.1 Limulus polyphemus | reverse complement strand
TGTAAATTAATTTACAATAGTTTCTCATGGCCTCTAAGTTGGCCCGGCATGGCCAGGTGGTTAGGGCGCTCGACTCGCAGTCTGCGGGTCGCGGGTTCGAATCCCCGTCACACCAAACATGCTCGCCCTTTCAGCCGTGGGGGCGTTATAATGTGACGGTCAATCCCACTATTCGTTGGTAAAAGAGTAGCCCAAGAGTTGGCGGTGGGTGGTGATGACTAGCTGACTTCCCTCTAGTCTTACACTGCTAAATTAGGGACGGCTAGCGCAGATAGCCCTGGTGTTGCTTTGCGCGAAATTCAAAAAACAAACAAAAACAAACAAACAGAGAAGCGCCAAGTATACATTCCAGAGGCACAAAGATATAGTTGTTCCAAAGCAGCTTGATTGTTGGTTTTGTTGGATTTAGCACAAAATTACATGAAGTTATCTGAGTTAGACGTCCATTGGAATAATGGACTAGAGACAAGGCAGTTAGCTATTTTTACCCACCGACAACTCTTGGGATTTTTCCTGACAGACTGAATAGTGACATTTGACCGTCACTTGTAATGTACCAGTGATTCGAAAACGCAGATCTGATAGTAATAGAATGCGAAGCACGGAACCTCAGCTCCAATGACTTGCACGCTAACCATTCGGCCGTGCTCGGCTTCCACAAGCAGTGGCCGCTTGTCAAGTCAATGATGGTTGTATTCCCCTTATTGGTTCATTGCGCCAGTTTTTGGTCCGTATCTTGTTGATGCAGCAATTACTCATTACAAATTTCAAAATTACCTTGGAAAATTTCCACCTGGATACAAATAAATTACGTGACTATTGTGAATAGATGATTTGGGGTAGCACTGGACCTCTTTCCCGAATTGGATGTAAAAACCCAAATAGCGTCCTACAGAACAATTCAGTCTTTCCAGAATGCCACAGAATTGTGTTGGACGGTAGTAGTAATGGATAATCACATAAAAAATGGACGCTACTTAACATAAGATTTACTAACATGTAAATTCTATTTATAGAGGATAATATTTACTAAAATCTAGATTCCCTTTATGAAGGATTATGTAAAACTTTACAGTGCACTTTGGAACTGTTCTTTTAACAAAGCATAAAAGCTGATTTTGCTGTTACAAAAATACATGTTCGAAATGCTTTAACAACTCATCACAATCAAATAAACTGCGGAATCCGAAGTCTTAAAGCATGTGTAAAAACACTAAAGCAGGTATGACAGCTTAAGGCTTTCAACAGATGACTAACTAATATATGAGGTCACTGATACTAGATGAATACCAGCGAGCATCCATGTGCTGGTTGATTGTACGACGTGTAAAACCGATGGCATTCTATTTGCAAAGGTTCAGAACCATCTTATTTTCAATAAAGCGACTCTTTCTATATTCAGTTTGACATTCAACGTGACCTATCTGTACAACTCTGAGATTATATACAGCATATGTAATGTGGTTCCTAGAACAATACATGGTAAACATGCTCATAAAACCAGCCTCATACCTGTAAACGCTCATATTGCTGCAATAAGTCATTAATGACAATTTTGTTGAATCATAAAACTAATAAGGGTGAAATCATAATGTTTAAGGAAAGCGGTATTTGAAATATGACATTTTTATGGATGAGTGAAGGAAAAGATTAAAAGCAAATTTTGTGATATTTTTATGGTTTTCAAAATTTACACAATATAATAGTTATGATATAGGGCGTTTTGTGGACATCCTATTCGCACAAAAAATAATGGCTACAACGTATGTAGAGATGGTGCTTTTAGTGATAACACACTTCCAGAAGTTGTAAAGATACATCCGACCTGTTCAAGTAAAATCGCAATTACTTGCAAAGAAGGTATCATAATTTCTGCACATTGCGACTCTATGGCAGAGTATGTTTCGCGATCAGAAGAAATATTTCAAAGTTCAAAATTTGACTACATATACAAATATAAAACTTTATATAAAAATATATAGTTTAATTTGATATAATTTTACACATAATTTTTAAATAACAGAAATGTATAATATAAACATTGGTATCAATATAAACTTTACATGAAAATACTGTATAAAAAATTCAGATGCCGCATGAAACATGAAAATGATTTTCCCGTAAGTGTTGGCATGGTAAGGGCTCGTCATAGCAATCACTGGCACTAAATACATGTAAAATTAATTGTATAACATCTGAAAACTTTGTGCGTGGGAGATAATAACTATGATTTTTATGATTCTGTACAAATAAGAGCTTCATTTCAATATCAGTGGGTAAGTAGTAAGTTTATGAACTTACAATGCATCCGTAGCAAATACAACCATCGATGATATCACAAGTAACCACAACTTATGGAGGCTGAACATGACCCAATAATTAACGTGTCTGTCTGTTGAGTTGAGATTTTGTGATTCGCGTACCTTTAATGCAAAATAAATGTCAATCTCTATTTGTAACCAAAGGATCGATTCCCCATGGTGAATAGAGCCCAGATAGCCCGTTGGGTAGATTTGCGCTAAAACAAAACAGAATCACAATTCTTGTTATGTTCCATTTCCAACCATTCCTCTTGGAGTAGTTAGACTATAAAAGTGTACTTCTCTTTAAAAAAACGAGAAATTATTTTACTGCTGAAAAGGCCTATTTTACTCTCTGTGTGTATCTTATGATGATATGAAGCAACAGAGACAAACACTCAGACCAACTCAGCTTAGCGGTTGTCTCAAAAATAAAAATAGCAGTGCTTCCAGATTTGATGTGGTAGATGAAAAGGTCTGCAATACTCAAGCTCAACCACCTCTTTTAGCTAGGGATCTCATAGCGTCCTAACCTAAGGCACCATTGCTCTAAAGGATTTTGCAGAGAAACTGAAAACAAAGATTGTCTATAAAAGTCCACACATCTGTAAGCATTTTAAGAAATTCTGCTGTGGATTGTTTATTAACTGTAGAGATTCTTACCTACGTGTAACTCCAGATCGAGCAATATACAACCTTCAGCAACAACCACTATAGAATTTATTGAATATTAAGAGCCCATGTAAATCAATGAACCTAATGCTCTCCTCTGCAGCTCAGGAAAAATTGTTTTCTTTATCTTTTTTTTAATACAAAGTCAAGAGGGATGGAAACAAAATCTTTAAGTGCAAACAAGGCTGACAAGTACAAGGTAAGATGATTTTGAGTGGAGCTCAGTAGTGTTATCTTTTGTGTATACAAAGAAATGACTTTTAACAGAAACAATAACATCAACATAGATTACAGTTTTCTGGAGATCAAATGTAAGAAATTGCAAATGTGTTATTTTGACTAATTTTTTACCTCTGAAAGTGAAACCTTGACATTGGTTGAAATTAAATGAGAACAAGTGTAAACAATTTCCAAGAACTATATTTTAACCTCTGAAAGTGAAACTTACTCTGGCTTTTGTGAATAAAGTGATTTTAAAAAAGATACTGGTTTGAGTTGTATTTTACTTTTCCCATTAAACCTATATTTACACAGGATTTGAAGAATATTGAACATTGATCGGACAAAAACAATGAAACTTTAGGGCTTTTTGTGTTTCATCTTCTGGGGTTTTGCTCGACTTACAGTGATTTATTAATCAAACAACACAACAGGTCACTACCATTTCTAACACCAAACTACAACTGATGTACCAGAATGCAATGCACAATTTAAACAGTGATGTTTTGCTTATTCCAACATCTTTTGGTTAAACGCTGAAACTAGTGAAACAAGAGAAACCAGTAGATTTAATGTCCGTAAAAAAAATATCATGCTTGACTGAAAATGTGTTTTTGTATATTACTCATAATCAGTTCAATCAGAAAGGCGTAAATATATATTTCATAAAAAATACCGAAACCGTAAGATATGTAGAATGAATCATAATGATACTAACCATATTCATATTGGAATTTGTATGGTTTGTTTTAAGCTCAAAGCGAAATAATAAATTACCTTCGCTTACCCATCGTAAAGCTAGAACTTCGAATTTAAAATCCTACGAGCTTATCGTTAATCTACATTTGGGGGAGGTGATTCTTGAAGTTACGAGAATGTAATAAATATTTATAATAGAAAACAAACGATAATGTTATACACACCATGTTAGAATATGTTTTTTACGTTACCCCTTTCTCACGCGTTGTGAATGTGTTAACAATTAGCGTTTCATATATTCTCATGGCACACTTATTATTTAAAACTACCGCTTTGAGTAGGTAAGTCTTTGTTAGAGTGTGACACCAATTGTCAGATCACAAACATTGAGTTATTTTTTAAATAAATAAAGAAAACACACCGAGAAATATTAAAATAGGCTAAACACAAAGGTGAATGTCTTTAAAAGTACTCTAATCAACATCATGCTTAAAACTGTAAATAAATGGAAATTGACAAAAGCTTACACAGACATACAAATTATATCAAGTTGAATTTATTTTGATAGTATGCTAGGAGAAAAATAATGTTGTTATTTTTAATTAGTCTAATAATTCATGAGTTACGCACCTACAAGTCTGAAATCATTCAAGATTAATAATATGAAATATGTAATGATAATAAAATTCAAATCATAAATAAAACATATTGAACACTGTTAAACAATTTTTTTTCGTATGATATTGGGTTTCATGAAATATCAGAACACTCTGTTTAGGGAATATAGAGAAGTATACAAGACTATACATTTACAAGAGTTTTGAAACTAATGATTGGATAATACATACCAACGTATAAAATAAAAGTATTTTTTCAAGGGTTAGAGGGAACGATTTCTTATAGCACAAATAAAGTTTAGAGATTTCTGGCCATTTTGTTATCAACAGTACGTTTGTACTGGCTCCGTTAATAAATACTGTTTAAAGCTAATATAGACTCACAAATTCCAAGTTAAGGAAGAAACAGAAGCATTAATAAAAGAACTCATGAAGCTAACTGGTAAATTATGTATGGTTGTATCAGAAGAGAAAAAAAAGTAAACGGCAATTGAATTAAGAAGGCTAAGATGTCGTAAAAAAGACGTGACAGATAAAGGAGGCAGAAGTTATTAGTTTATCATTGTCCGATTTACCTTAATTATTTTTTAAGTATACCTTTTCAGGTATCACTTGTAATATGTTGGAAAATAACTAAAACAGCGAGAGTACCCTACTGATTAAGTAATGCACTTGAATCATTCAATTTTACTGCGTTTGATAGAATTACGTTTAATTCACTTAGCTTCAACTTTTCTTAAACTCAACACTAATCATTAGTTTATATCAAAACATATAAGCACTATGTTATTTAGAACTGACTGTCGATATATTAGGGCTTAAGTTTATTCTTTTAGGCTCTTTTAATCATTATTTTACATTTATTGTCAGCTTAAAAAAGGACAAATAAATTAGATGACTTGTGTAAATAATATCTTTATATGTATAGTTACGTATGTATGTATGGTATATCATGAAGTAAAAATTTACAATCTTTCATAAGCTATAGTCTAGGAAATAATATTACTTGTAATGTACAGAAAAAGAATCTATATGATTAACTTTCTTTGCAGTGAAATTATATAGAAATATAACCTTCTGGCTTAGAATTATTTATTTTCTGGAAGTTTGATTAAAAACACCTTATTTACACAACCATGAAAGCATAACAAATTAAATTCCCTTCCTTTTTAACATAGATAGTACTGTTTTAAATCGTCTTTTTTAACTGCTGTTATAATAACTCAATTAAACGTTTACTTCGAATTACCCTTTAAATTTTATGATATCAGAAAAACACGTCGGTTCGAGAAGTTTTGTTATAAAACGATAAAAACCCTATAATCCGAGCTCTTTCGATAGGTGGACATTCTTTTTTCAAAGTTAAATTTTAGTTATGATATTGAAGACTAAAAATATATTTATTTTATGGAAAGCAAAAACCACTTTGAAGAGTAGAGCCTAGTAAACGTTGTATAATTGACATTCAAGACGGAAGGGGACTGAAATCCGACACTTTATGCATCAACGTAAGATGAAGTTGTCCTACCACAAAATAACGAGTTATGTATTTTAAGTGAAAACTCGACCATTGGTAGCACTAAGAAAAGAGAGATTGTACAAATATGTATTTTAAAGTGCCTTAAATTTAGTAAGATGAAGTTATGAAACCTCAATTGGGTTTCGCACTTAATAATGCTCATATATTTCAACATTAGATAGAAGGAAAATATTTAATCATCGAAAATTCCGTAGATACTCGTGAAATATATAAGATCACATAAATTGGAAAAACATATATAATGTAAGTGAAACTCAAATATTACGTGTCAAAATGACAGTTAAAATAACATACAAGCTCGGTTTGAGTCCATGCTATACCACAATATGGTCCAGTATATTAAGCTTTGGGTGAGTTATAAGGGTGACAGCCAACCCTTCGCGTGGATAATAGGTGAAAAATTGTCTTCCCTCTAGTGAGTAGTTCAAAATTAAAGATGGCGGTAAATAGTTTAACTAGCTTTGCCATAAATACAATACAAAACTCAAAAATAACTTCTTATTAATTTGAAATAAAGATAGGAGCTTCGTTTTTTGAGATGCAAGATGCACGATTAAAATATCTATTAACTTAGCTAATGATGGAAACTTAAATGTACATCAACTACATCAGACCTTTAATAACACAAAGGGTTCACCGTGTAAGCGGTTAGAATCTAAATATTTTCATTTAAAACCAAAATTAAAAACAAGCCAGAGTACGTTTGTATTGAAAATTATATTTAGATTGTTGGAAATATTTTTTCCATGTAAACCTAGAAGGAAAAATAATAGGCATGAAAGGTATTTTCTCTCATATTCAATAAACTAGGTATGGTTTTTTTAGAGCACAATTCACATCTCATCGATCACAAGCAAAATGGTGGCAAAAAATCTGTAAAACGTTTCTCCTTAGCACGATATAGAATCTTCATCTTACTTGCCAAATATTCGTTTTATTGATTTTATACGAAAATGGTGATCATCCCATTATGTTTTATATTGCCCTTTCCACGACGATAGCAGAAAACTGTGGCCATTTATCAAGGTTTTGTTAGTAAGCCTTTTGCTTTGTGTAAAGCTTAGATGTATTGGAAATAAATCTTTCCAAGCTAGAAAGCTTTTAAGATTTTAGATTTCTACTCCACACATATTGGATTCACTGAAGTGAAAAAACCACAGACATTCCACGCAAAAATTACACTATTGAAAACCCAGACTTTGTCAACCATGCATGAGTTTGTAAGCACATAAAGTGCGCAATAGTTGGCTAGGTGTCAATAAAGAAAAGTGGAAACGATAAGAAGTTATTCAACCAGTGTAATCCATGGGCCGTACAAAAATCGAAATAAGTTCCAAGCAATTCTATAGAATATTTTTCATGAAAAAAATAATAACGATGCACCAAAAAGCATAATAAATCAAAGGTAGGCTTCGATATTGGTTAATACTTTGTCTTGTTTACTGTAACTGATAATACGCAACGCCAAGCCTTGAAACAAAAAGAAAAATCTATATTTATTTTATCAACGTGTTAAACCACTTATACAGTCATGTATTAGAACATTAAAAGTTTAGAAACAGGATGTAATGAAAGTTATTAGACAGCATAATGGGTTGGAACTAAATAGTTGCTTCTAAATTAACTTTAAATGTTGGAAGCTAGTCTAATGAAATGTTTATGTGATCGATATAATATAAAGGCAATTATAATTTGTAGAATAATTCGATACAAGATTAAACATTACTATTGAATTTTATGCTTATAGAGGACTACTGTTACCCTAAAACGATTTTCTGCATACTAGTCGAAAACTAGGTAGTTCTAAGGTAAACAGTAACTCATAATTCAAGAACATTTGTAGCCTTCCTTTACATTTCACAAACATATCTTACTTTTAATACCGTATTGTGAGAGGATCTACTTATGCGTATAGATTGTTTAAGAAATTACTACTGATCATATATTTATAGATTTGTATGTACAGATATTTTAATCATTGTAAAACTTTAAATGGTCAAAAATATTCATAAGTCTTTAGATATTTGAGTAAAAAAATACTTAGAAATAGATGAATGTAAAAATGAGCACATTTTAGTCTATAAATTAGACACATTCACATTAAGAGTGAGTGTAATAACCAATTATTAATTAATATCAAACCTACCTCAGAAACTCTTCATCCGTTTCTGTAAATATGCTGATTGATTAATTCCGAGCTACATCTACATACATTGCTTTATAATAATTTCATGATTCTGCGTAATCCAGTAGCTTTTGAAATTATTAAACTTTCTTGGCACACAATACCTATGTAACAAAATTTGTAGCTAAACCACCGTGAACTATCATTTTTAGTAATAGAGTTAGCAACTAAACTAGCTCTTTTTATATCTTAATACATAAAATAAGAAAATATTAGTAATTTAAATCGATGCAGTGAAAGTATAAACATAAATTATTTGTGGTCGATTCCTTATTAATAAAGTAAAATTATTATTTGTGTTCTGTCCGTACGTTTTAAGTTAGAGCAATATTTTTAATTAATCAATATTCATAAATGTATGTTGCTTGTACCTCCAAATGGTATGAAACAAAAAATATAATTTTTCTCTCCATGGTGACATAATTATGATAACTGGTGTCTTTTCGTGTTTTTGTGACTAGGATAAAACAACAGGAACAAAAGGAAATCATTATTAATCGAATTTCGGAAGTGTGTCAATCTTTCATCAGTTATAAAAATAATCTTGACTTTTCTCGGTCAATTTTCAATAAATTAATTTTCGTTGAATGCAATGTAATAAAAATATTTATATGAAATAGTAATACATTTTCTTTCAGTTGTTTCTAACTTTGACAAAAAATCATATATATATATAATAATATTTTATCAAAGGCTTTATATGAGAAATAAGGTTCTTAAAACAGAAGTGTGCATATCTTTTGGTCACAGAAAGAGTTTGTTTGTTTTAAGTTAAGCACAAAGCAACACAATGGGCTCGCAGAAAGAAACTGTAGAGCTAAGGTTTTACGACGAACAAGGTATTTTGGCATAAAACGAAATTAATTTTTTTTATTTCCACAGAACAGATATATGCACACTTTAATAGCATTAAATAAAGATGATATCGCAATAGATATTTATATGAGACGACATTCATTACAATACATTTTGGTGTAATGTAAAGACAGAAAATAACAGTTCGTAAATATACATATTTCCAACATTAATGTACTAACATTTAATGTTAAGTATGATAACGTATTTAAGCTGTTTTCTACCTTAGGATTGTAATCCTACATTAATCAGGTATAGTTTTATAATAACGCTAAACGTCAGATAAGGATATCTGATGTTCTTGTAAATTCATCATGGTTCCTTTTTCTCGCATCTTTTTATCTTAATTTTTTCAGTATTATGCGTTATAATTTTTACGTAGGGAAATCCGCCCTTAATAAACTGGCCTTTTTAAGTAGGTTAAATATACACGCTTAAGGAGTATGTCCTAACTGGATATTTTCGGGATTTCTCATATACTATTTTGTTGAGACATAGCTCTGAACTTGTATCTACTTTATCTATAGAAATGCCCAGGGTTATATCCCCTCCTGATTTTTATCTGTGGGATGATCAGTTACGTTGGTACCACCTGCGCTCTGAGAGAGATGAAACTGTGATTATGTGTATATAACAATATATTCTCTCATGGAAGGATAGATCACATCTTCTTTTGAGTTTATAGCTCTCAACAGATTCAAAGGAGTAGCGCTGTTAAACGTTTTGCAGTCGTCACTTTAATTTTAGTAATATTTAATTTGATTTGATTCAAATTTATGTCCAGTCTCTTTTCTTCAACTCAGTATAATCAAAATCCCAGTTTTATTTCTGAAAAAATAACTTCTGTCTGACATACAGTTGTCTGCGTTTACTGTCCTTATATGTAAGGTTATGAGTGAAACTGAGATTGTCACAGAGTTAGAAGGTAGTGAGGTTAGATTATGGTCTCTTGACCCTAAAACTGATTTTTATGGAGTTTACTGATTTTCGGTTAATGTACTTTCTGCACTTCCTAGTAGTATTATGTAACAAAATTTCACTTTGGTAAAACTAGAAATTGACATTTTGAAAATATAAGACTTATGAATAAGGAAAGATTTCAACGTTGAAGTATATTATGATTCGAGAGAGTAGGATATCGCTTCTGGTAACTACAACTTTCCAACTTAATAATAAGAGCAAAAAATGAAGAAAGGCCATAAAAGTTTGTTTATTTGCATTACATAGCTATTAGGATGGTGACTGTTCGGATATTATCATGTTTGCTTAATTATATATATGTGTATCTTGACTAGAGAGTAATTTGTATTATGTTTGTCCGTATATATAATGTGGTAGTAGATTAATCAAACTTTAACTAATTTGTATACATCTAATCCACATTTTACTATAACGATGATTCATTATGATAGGTAATTAGCACCTAATGAGGTAATTAGGAATTTAAAAAAAAGACAGAAGGAAAAGGAACATTATATAGCATCGTCTTTTATTGAGTTTGTCTTCCGTAACGGATATCCTCAGCTAGTTTTAATTAAAAGGTATTTTGCATTTCACTTTATATATCTGTTTAAATGTGATTTCAAATATTTTTTTCCCTCTTTTTCTCTCTTATGTTTACATTAAGTGAACATGGCCTGGTTGTTAGGGCACTCGACTCGCAATCTGCGGGTTGTGAGTTCGAAACCCCATTACCTAAGATGCTCGCCCTTTCAGCCGTGGAGACGTTATAAAATCACTGTGAAATTCACTATTCGTTGGTAAAAAGGTAGCGCAAGAGTTGGAGATGGGTGATGTTGATTAATTGACCTCTCTCTCTAGTTTATATTCGTTGGTAAAAAGGTAGCACAAGAGTTGGAGATGGGTGGTGTTGATTAATTGACCTCTCTCTAGTTTATCATTGAATATTAGGGACAGATACTACAGATAGCTCTAGAGTAGCTTTGGTGATCGTAATTCAAAACAAACCAAAATGTACTGAACATTTAGAAACATTTATTTTTACTGTATAGTGTTCACGTATGTATTTTCCATAATTAGATGTGTACCTTATTGGGGCGTTAGTGTCAAGTGTAATTATAAGCATGTTAATTAACTTTTTTCTCATTTCTCTCTTGAAATTAATTTTGATGACGTTATATAAAATTTGGTTGAAATCAATCTAACCTATATAAAAGTGATCGAAACGTCGTTACCTGTTCTAAAAACTAATCTTACCCACTGTAAAAGCTGTAAATTGTAATAAGATATTCATGAAATGAATTCGTGGCATATTCATAGAATAATTATTGGTAAAAATCAGTTAGATTAACAACTTCTAATATATATATATAGAAAAACCAGCGTGTTTTGGTAACACAATATTCGACAATGGCTTTGTGTCATGTTGCTTAGCAACAAAAGTATAACCTAATATTGTTGTTAGTCTCTCTATAGAAGGTTTAAAATGAAATGTATAGACAACAAAACTGGAAAAATATTTGTTGATTTCTTAATTTAGAGTCTCCGTTGATTAAAGAGGCTTTTATTAAAAACGTTTGTGATATAACAGAAAATAGCTTAATTATGAAACGATTTAAGTTCAAAATTGAATCGATATTTTTACTTTCATGATAAATTTTATGCACTTGGCTCTAAGCTAGCTGATCCCATACATCGTCTTTACTTTAGGCTTATTATACCAACTGCCCCCCAGTGGCACCTCGGTATGTCTGTGGACTTACAACGCTAGAAACCGGGTTTCGATACCGTGGTGGGCAGAGCACAGATAGCCCTTGTGTAGCTTTGTGCATAATTAAAAACAAAAAAACAAACAAACATTCTACCAACACTCACTACACTTTTAAGATTACACGGTTCCCCCTCACTCCCCCTTTCACCTCGTCACTAAAATCGTAATGGGCAGACAGTAATCGAACTATTCTATCTGAATAAATGCATTTTTGGCGTTTACGACTCCTCGGATTTCGAGAAATGAAGCGTGACGTGACGTGACACATGGGCTATTATATAGGTTAGATACTGTCTATCTACTTCCCGTACATCAACGCACTCCATACGCAAGTGGATGCCCTTGCCATGGATTCTCACCGTGTCCGTTTCTAATGGCTATTTATCCAGAGAACCTCGAACACAGAAACCTCATCTCCCCAGCAAATGAACCAGTTTTTACAGACGCTCCGTTGAAGACACATTCATCATTTGAAAACACCTTAACTCTATTATACAAAGAACTAAATTCACCATAAAAATGGAAAATAACAAAACATTACCATCTTTGGGCAGTCTCATCAAATGCATAAAACGCAGTATTATCTAACACTTAACGGTAGAGTTTCAAACATCTGTGACAAAGGTTTCGTGAAGTTACATTTACAATGATTCAGACATAATTACTACCCATAGAATTTTACAAGTGTATTTTGAACTGTACTAACTCCAAGATAAGAATACCGGTACTATAATTAATTATCTATATACAGAATATGAGTGAAAAAATAAAGAAACTTCACCAGAGATATCCTCTGCCAACCTTACAGAACTATCACATCCATGTTACTATAAACAAACAAAAAATGCCTTGCAGAAACAACCCAATTTATTTGCATTGAATAATAAGGTTCTAGAAATCTATAGGTTTCAAAAATTAACCAACAACTAAGCTTTTGATATCTAGAGACAGTTGGGCTTTTGATATATGAACATAAGTTAACTTCAGCTATGCTTATACTGCCAAACAGGTTTCGTATTCATTAAATCTTTTGTTTGTTTTTGTTGTTAAGCGCGAAGCTACCCAATAGACTATCTGTGCTATACTCCTCACAGCTAAAGAAATCCGGTTTTTAGCGTTTTAAACCTTCAGACTTAGCACTGAGCCAATGGGAGAATTATTTAATCTATTTAACACAAATGTATAATAATAATACGTTTTTGAAACTTTTCATTAATAGAAAATGGTATTTTATATTTTATTATGTACGACATTTTATATTTGTTTTAGAAGGATTGCTAACAGTCTTGGAAATGTTTCGTGTTATCTGGCTACCTAACAAAACAAACAACAGAAAATGTAAATTTCTGTTTAATTAAGGAATATCGCAAGACCTGTTTTAATTCTTTTCACATAGAGGTAGAGATGTATTATGAGGAGTAAAATCATTTGAAAGATTAACAATTAAAAAGTCTGACCTGATAATAACAGAATAAAAGCATATTCAAGTTTTAAGTAAAACTGTCACCACATAGTTTTAAATGAAAATACAATATTTTATAAGCTTCGAATTCTTAAAGTATCTTGGGAGTACAGAAAAATCAGAACGTCATAATGTTTTGGTTGATGATCCTTTAACGTATAGTGAGTGAAAACGCGTTATATTTAACTCCTCTTTCAGTGTCTATTTTGTCCATTCTATCCACGTACGATGATTCAGCTGGTGGAACGGAAAACTTGATAATTTCACACTTCGTCTTTTCTACATCCACACATTGCTGATAATTCAACACACACATATGTGTGTTCACTCTATTATTAATTCTTATTCACGGCCTTATTAAATATGGCAGGTTTAGTAAGCATAATTCCAAAAGGTACATTTAAATGAGACATAACTGTAAAAATAGTTCATCTGAATCAGTGAAATTACTTACATTAATTGAATTAGTCAATGCTACATTGATTTTCTATACATCGTCATGATCGTAATAAGAATTTAAAGATTCAATTTTTAGTTAGAAAATGACCTTAAATTTCACGACCAATACGATTTTTGTGTGATTATTGTTCTATTTATTCATCGTGCGATAAATATTGTTTCACTTTTCACCATATTAACGATCAAAACGAATGAAAAACAAAATTAAAAAAAGTTTAAAAGTTTCGCCACGTCTACAATCAAGAAATAATATTCGCACTAATATAGATAAATATCAAAGATCTCCTTAAATGGAAATGGTTTAATTACAAGACATTTTCATTCTGCATTGAAGTTAGATGAATAAAAAGTTGTCCTTTTCACTGAAAGCTATATAATGTAGTATTATGAATGCTTTTTCCAACTGAAATAAACCTATTTAATACCTATTTTATTATTATGTGTTTTAGTTGTTTAATATTTAGTGTATGTGTACTAGAAAGAACTTGAACCATATAATATATATGTATTTAACAATTAATGAGAGATAAAATGATTTATCTTAAACTTTTGTATCTGAACTAAGGTGATTTATCTTATAAATTCTATTGCCGAAAACGTGTCTGATATGTTGACTTTTTTCATTAGCTGAGATTTAATACTTCGAGAAATCAGATAATGTTAATTTAACCACTAGAATTTGCAAATGAAACATAATTTACACTTTGCCCAAGCAGGAGTAGTGAGCCTCATATTGCATAGATACAAATAACAGAAGTATTTGTAGAAATGTCTTCCTTTCAAGATTTCACGCATTTTGAATTCACCTTCACATGTTCTTGTTATGATTCATGAGCAATGGTGTCGGGTTTGTGATTGTTGAATAGTCTCTCATAAAAATAAAAAAATGGGACTTACATTAAGATTGGTTTCTGATTATTTTGCGTATTATAATAGCTGAGTGATTTTTTTTCAGACTTATTCATTTGAATATCTTTATGATACTTTTATTTTACTATAAAGCATGCTTTTGATTTACATGAGAACAGTTTCTTGTTCTGCGGTTGGTTTTTAATAAGCAATACTCAGTCATAAATCAACATGATTTTAAAGCGCTGCGTGATCCAACGACCGAACTGTTTTATATTAGTTTTTTTTTCTCTTTTCTTTTTTTTACAGACATACTTTATCACCAGTATGATGAATTATCATGAACACTCTCTCGGCCGACATGTAGAAAACCTGTCATGCATAAAATGTTTTTACAAGCTTTGCAAAACATTTACTGAACCTTGAATGTCTACTGACTTGATTAATTTAACGAAATTGCCTTTTGAGTTAGGGATGGCTGTGCCCCGATTCGAAATTAGATGTTTATGACACTCACAAAGAAAGGAAGTACAGAATAAGAAAGTATAATTTAGTAATGAAATGGAAAAAAAATAAGAAACACTATTCTCAGAAATTCTCTTAATTTCCAAAACAATCACTGATTAATTGATATATACCTCTGTCATTATAATGTTCGCTCTAAATTACTCAAAATGGAACTATTGAAAAAATATAACAAAATATCATGTTTAGCAGAAATCAGTTGTCTATTAAATTAAATTAGTGGTTAGAAGCCCAGGTTCTTAGACTTGGTAACATACAGTGTTCAAATATCAATAGAAATAAATATATAATGAATAAATAATAAAATAACTTAGACTCACGCACACAGTATTTCGCGATATTCTCGTCCCATAAATGTTTAATGATTTGTACATAAAATGATATACAAGCTCTGAGTAAAACAAAATCAAAGTTATGATGGTTTAAAGGGTTTAAACTTTTGAAGCTAGAATTATTTGAATATTTTTTTTTTGCCAGTGTCTAATTCTGGAAGAGAAAAGTTTATTATATACGTCAAATGTTAAAGGTCAATTAAAGTTTACATGGTTGAGGTCCGTTGATTTTAAATGATTGATTCACTTGCATCTTAAGTATAAAACAATTTTAAAATGAACAAAAGAATGAAAAATATAATTTAAATCGTCTAAAGTCTATACTTTGAACGTCTTGATTATTTTTTAAACAAAACTTCATGAGAGACTACGATTTTTTTTTTCAAAACTTTGCTTTTATTTATATTCTACAATAATTTACCTTTACTTTTAGTAAAGAGAATTCTCTTTAAAATATCAACTATTTTGCAATCATAACACATCATTTATTTACTCAAAAAAGGTGT
This sequence comes from Limulus polyphemus, assembly GCF_000517525.1. NCBI lineage: Eukaryota > Metazoa > Arthropoda > Merostomata > Xiphosura > Limulidae > Limulus > Limulus polyphemus. Next base: position 981,293 of record NW_013665675.1, on the reverse strand, counting down.
ATTTGAATGACATTATTAATTTAAATAGTTGA
>NW_013665675.1:976100-980887 GCF_000517525.1 Limulus polyphemus | reverse complement strand
GATTGACCGTCACATTATAACACCGTCACGGCTGAAAGGGCGAGCATGTTTGGTGTGACGGGGATTCGAACCCGCGAACCACATATTGCGAGTCGAGTGCCATAACCACCTGGCCATGCTGGGCGGTTTAAATAGTTGAATAATATTTAAATATTTATTTCGAAAGAGATTTTTGTATATTGACAAGCTTCTCGGCTAGAACTAATACTATATTTCTTTTATTCTTGATCTGCTGTAAAGTGTAATATGAAAGAAAAAACTTTGTAGCTCACATTAATTACCGAAATAAGCACTACATATATATATATATTTAACTTTGAAATATCATGTGATGTAATAAACATTCTGAAACAGTAAATAGAGAGAACTACCAGAATTGGATTCTGAAACTTTGATTTCTTTTTTTATTTTTATTAGACGCGACGTCTAACAAATCGAAGAAATGTGAACTAGGATCTGCCACAATTGAGATTCTCTAACATAGTTGGTTAAATAGTCTGTCTGGCAAGAAGAGTATAGATGGTTCAAATTCTGTCTGGTATCCTGTTAACTTCTCCAGAAAAGTTCATACGAAGAAAAGCTTCAAACATTACTAGTTTTCATCAATCTACTTTACCAGGTGCTGAAACCTGTTATTAATCATGATTTGTATGTAATGTATTTTCAAGTAAATTATAATTTTATCATGATTAATGTTTTCTGTTTGATGACGTCATTTACTCCTTAAGATTTGTTTAAAAAACTAACACTATTTATTTCAAAATATCACGTTAAATAACATTTAATCCTTCTGTTTACATATAGTAACGAAAAATGTGCGGGTTACCTTTTTCAACTTAAAGTGTATTAGTTACACATTAACCTGGACATAGACATATTTACTTATGGGGAGATAATTCTCTAAAAGGAAAAAAAAATTAAACAATCATAACATGTTATTATGATAAAATAAATATATTCACTGCAAAAAAAAAAAACATTTTCGTGACATAGTTAACCTAGCTATCATTCTATTGTATACATAGTATTAAAATATTTGTGAATCTGGAGAGAGATCTTGTAAAAGTTTACCACTTTTAAAAACAAAAAAACAAAAACAAATAGGCCTATATTTGATTTTAAAATTACAGGAGATATATGTTGTTGATTCTGAGCATTTCCCCTAACAATGTAAAAAATAAATACAAATATAGAATACTTTTCTTGTTATTCATTTATGCTAAGATTATTTATATATATATATATATATATACTTTTAAATGTAAGCATCAATTTTTCTTATATGCACTTATAATTCATATTCTGATAACGAGAAATTAAATTTTAAAATTCGTATGAAACTAACCAGCATTTGAGTTCTATGGCAATACGTAATTATTAGAAGCGAAACAATAATATTGAATAAATTATTATTTGTAATAAAAACAAATTATTATCATAATTTCGAAGCTTTACTGGTGGTCTGGGGATATCACTATTCATTCTAAGATGTTAAATAATTTTGCAGCTATATAACCTTTCATAAAGACAATCTTTGAAATCAATGCACACCTAACCTGCTTTGGAAATAAAAACTGATAAAACAGATAATTTAAAATGAAAGGTTATCTTAATACATCAAAAGCTGCCCATAAAAACTGTAAAATACAAAATGCGAAACCGCAATTTTGCATATATCTCCTCACGGACCCAACACACCTTCACCCCAAATTAGGTGAATATCCATCCACAGGAGGTGAGGTAGTGGTAAAAAAATGCAAAAACGTTCATAAAAACCGCAAACTGAAAATTTCCACGTATCTCCCTATGGAACAAATGAATCTACATACCAATTTTAGTGAAGATCCATCCAAATCCTGCGAAGTAGTTACATGGCCATACAACAGACAGTACTGTTATATTTATATAGATTAAAAAGCATAGGAAAGCCGTAGGAGTTTATCCATAAAAACAAATATTAAATAGTACAAACATAACCTGCTTCTTAACTCAAAAATACAATAACAGTAAATTTTACAATAGGTAATTTCTGATTTTTATAATTACAACGTTTTTACCTATAGCATCAAGTAAGCGTTGCATTCAAAAAGGCAGTTAAATTTAATAAAACGTTACAGGCTTGTGATTGGGAAGACCCGTTTTTAGGTGGCGCTAAATTAGATTTTTTTAGTAAAATGAGGTGGATAAGATATTAATATAGATATAATTCCTAGATGTCTATTTAGTGTTAGCTTTGATGACTTTATTAGTAGTGTCTCAGCTATTTTTCTTCTGTTAATATCTAATTTTCTTCGGACGATTTTGACATTGTTTTCAGTAATAATATGTTTTTGTTTTTTTTAGATGTTCAAGAACATGTGAAAAACCTTTTAAGATGTTTCTTAAGCCTGAGGTTCATTTCTCTCCTTGTTTCTCCGATATAAAAGTGTTTACATACATTACATTTCATTATGCAGATGACTATATTGTTATTATCGTCAGTGGAGTAATTGTTAGTAATACAGTACTTGATTTTAAAATCACATAGCATATTAATAAGATGCTTGTAATGCAAAGTGATTGTGTAACATGCAGATATGAAACCAGAACACACATTTAACTAAGAAAACTTATTTATTTGTTTATTTGTTGGATTTCGCGCAAAGCAAGTAGAGAGTGTCTGTGTTAAGAGTCCTAAAGTTTTGAATGATAGTCTAGAGGCAAAAATAAGAAGGAAGACGAGTGCGCTAAGACTTAAAAAAACGGACATTTGACCAGACATTACAAATAAGTTTTGATATGTTTCCGAGATACCAAAATATGGCTTATGTACCATACCTGATTATTGAGGGTATTTTATAATAAAAAAGATGCACAAACATGGGTTCCTACAAATTCTTTATTCATAGAAGCTTTATTATATTTTTTCCATAATGTATAGTAACCTATCCGAGTGTAGCTTCCCACAGGAAAAGTTTACATACCGTGTATGATTTTCAAGTGAAATGAAAGTACAAAAGCAATTTCGTTCTCAAAACTTGGAGAATTCGTAGATGCGAAAGAGTAAATTTATGTCCTAATACTCTTTGTTGTTCTTTACCTTTTTCGTAAAAGCAAACTACTGTTCACATATTTTAACATGACACCTTTCCTAAGAAACATATAAAGAAATTCTAAAGGAAAAACAAACACACAAAGATCATACGAGTTTGAAAAAAATAAAAGAGTATCACATTAAACTGAATGTGAATTCAGAATACAATAAAACTATTCCCGGCGAATCGGTTATACTAGACTTCTCTAAAAAGATTTGCAGATGCTGTTTTTTGGTTCATTTTATATGCTGGAAATACTTTACATTACATCACAGTTAGCTTATTGTAAAATATCGGATAATTTACTGCTGTTAGTGCTAATAATAAGACTGAAATAATGCATACAAATATATATATATATGTATGTGTATGTTATGAATGTCAGAAACAGCATGTGTCGCCGCTAGGCTCCATTTTCATGGGGATTATGTCTACGTGTAAAAAAAAGACATATATTAAAAACTATTCGAAACACTTACTCTAGCCATGAGTGTACAGCTTGTATAACAGATGACCACTACACTTGCAAAACAGCTACATTAGAGAAAGAATTCGCCATCTGTTATTTATATCCTTTAGGCTTTATAGAATGTCTCGGAAAGGTACATTTGAGCTCTTGGCTGTTTTTCTGGACATTGTCTGTCAAGCCACTGTTGAACAACTTTTCAATATACAAATTACATTATAACGTTAAGAGAGACACTTCACTTTCTAATATAATGCTTTCAGTGTAGGAAGTGCAGCGTTGTCCGGAATGTCACAATATAGCAGTTTTAAATTAGAGATGATCCAAGTCAAAATCCAGTTTACAAAAAGGTAAACACTAGCATAATAGTTCTAACAGTCATGTCCAAAGCGTTATTAATATTGTTTTAAATTCACTGTTCCTTCCACACTGAGCAAATAATGAGAAGCAGAATTAATCAATACATGAGATCATTATCCATTGTTGTTTTCTTTAATGTCAACTCCCACAGTTTCATGACACCTTGCACCCACTTTCTGTGGTGGGAGGTTTATAAAATGAGAACCATTGTTTAATCCAACAAAATAAAGCTCCCGACTTACACTGGACGATTTGGCTTCCAGACCTGAACTTTCATTAATGCTTTCAATAATGGGATTAATGACGTATGTGTAATTTCTTATTGTAACATGCCTGAAAACTGGCATGGCATATTATCTCGTTCAGTGACCATTCCATTTCTTTAGCACATTACACGCAGTAGAGTTGGGTATGTTTCAAACATCGTTAATACTGCATCAGATAACCATTTCTCCTTCAAGACCTATATGCTTTTTTCTGTGTAACATCTTGACTCTACTATATAACTTCTCCTATAAGCCGTACACAGCAGTGCATCATGGAATAAGCATTAAGTGACGAAGACCTGTTTATTTCTCGGAGTTGTAGTTTTCAAAACATTTGGGGATGAAGTAAACATATAGTAAGTAGCATTGTGCTGTGAATTATATAACTACAATGTGAGGTCTAGAATACACTTGCTGTTGTTTTGCCAAGAAAGATAATTAGGCTATTAACGTAAATATGTTGAAAAACATTAGTTACCTTGAATATTGCATTGGGTACATTGACAGCAATGAATATTCTGTTACGTAAAAATGCTGGCAGATATCATGATAAAATCATAACTAATATTCAACGTTAAACTGGTACACAGTTAAAAACATTTTATTTAGGCCTATCTATGG
>NW_013665675.1:944779-975174 GCF_000517525.1 Limulus polyphemus | reverse complement strand
CAAAGTTCCAGCAGGTGGCGGTAATTGGTATACAAATGATAACTTCACAACCGGAAATTTTTCCTAGTGCACAGAATTGTTTCCCAATGAACTAACGAACATATTCCAAAGTTCCAGCAGGTGGCGGTAAGTTATATATTTTCCCATATGTTTTGTTAATTTTGAATTAGAGATTTGCTACTCAATATTATTAAAAGTCATTACTAAATTTTGTGTATATGTGTATTGTTTTCATCTCTTTTATCTGTTTAAAAACATAATATTGCGTACCATTTATTTCCCTGTAAATCAGAAATGTATAAAAGAGGTCAGTTTTTATAAAAGAAATATGAAATCTCATTAGGATTGTTAATTCAATGTCATGGAACTCGCTCTTCCTAACAGATTTCGCATACGTCAGAAAACAAGAGCAGTAAAATTATAAATATAAAACATTCATTTAATAAATATTTTTTCGTTGTTTTAGAAAATGAAAGCTTTATATTGATTTTGAAACCATATACTCATTGCAGGAAAAGCAGAAATAATTTGTGTACATCTCAGCTTCAAATTATAAGTCGTTTTCTTTTCAATGCTAGTTTTCATTGGCGACATTCATGTTTTGACCAGTATGGTTATTCTTTTAAATGTCTTGTCGAAGAGACTACGTTAAGTGCTTTAGTTTGGTTTAAAAGGTTTGAAATTAAACTGAAAAGGACTTAGTTTCCACTCACCTTTAAAATGTGGAATTCATGTAATGAAATTTGATATATTTCTATTCATAAATTTGTTTATAAATCATTTTAATATGTTGTTGTTTTTTGTTGTATATTTTAATTAAAGCATCATGGTTGCTGTTCTAGAGTGAGTAGGTCGCATAATCATACACAATATATATAAGTGTGCTACAAATAAAAATAATTTATCTAATATACATTAAAATAGGTTGAAGTGTTTATAATTAGGTGAATCATGATATGCAACTGTCTCGGTAATATTTAGTTTATATGTTTATTAGTTGGTATGTAATTTGAAATATATCTGTTGTTATCAAAAGGCAAATAACTTTTTCTTTCTTTTAAATTGCACTTCGGATGTTGAGTTTAGGGCATTTTATCGCTGCTTTTAGTGCATTTCTTGAAGTAGCTTTTCTTTTACGTTCAACGTGGGAAATACAAACCAGTCAAGACGTATTGATCTATTCTTTACGCTTACCTAGTCTTACCACGTATCATTATCTTGTAGTAACTTTGTTGAGGTTACTTTGTCACTAAAATACATTAGGAGATGCAACGACGTTTTGCAAATTCTCAGATTGCAAGAAAATAAGAATTACTCATTTTAATTGTTTGTTTGTAATTAAGCACAAAGCTACACAATGGGCTATCTGAGCTCTGCCCACCACGGATTCTAGCGTTGTAAGTCTGCAGACATACCGCTGTGCCACTGGGGGCACTTGTTTTAATAGTGAATGCAAAACATTTAAAACTGTCAGCTGTTTGCTTGAATGTCTTGTTAAAATTAACTACAAGGATAATGAGGTGCAAATAAAATGTCTCGGTTTCGCATATTTGAAATTATTAAGTCTAATAAATAAATAAATTATAAATAAAAAGAGAATGAGATGTAATAAACTTTTTTTACGGTTACTGATGTGCGTGGAAAGAAGGTTAAACTCAGTGGTTACTAATGGCTTCTGACTGACGGGCTAGAACGATAACTAACTATGGTAAACGTTATCTAGAGAGAAAAAAACGAAATAGGCTGAAATAACTAGACTAAAATTGTTTGAGTCAGATAAAAATCATGGAATCTTCATAATGTATTACTCTATATTTAGTCATGATATTCAAATTCAAATATATTTCACGAATATAGTTTTAATTATATGAAATGTAATTTATCCAATTATTCTTCAGAGATATACACGTGCTATTAACTAAAAGGTTGTTAACAAACGAGTATAAATAGAAGAAACGGTACTAACTGCCTTAAATCTGAAATTTTCGTTGGCGTAACAGGGTTCACCATAATTCGTCCGGCAAAGGATTTCACCTGTCTTTTAGAAAAAAAATATTTTGAAATTATATGAACTAAATTATGGAAACCAGTTAGAGAATTGAATTTTTTTTTTCCATATTAGAAACGGAAAATTAGAAAATACAACTTAAATTTTTCTATAGTAATTGATGCTAGTTTATGTTTGACGTATAATATGGCTTCTTTAGAATAGCAACAACACGTGCTCTTCAATTAATTGTTACACTTCAATGTTCTGTTGAAAGTGTCTTATTTTATAATAAGAATTATTAAGGTGTGCATTTCATCATATTTTACGAACAAATCGATTTTGAAAATGAAACACTAAAGTCAGTAATCTAAATGCTGATACTGGATAATTAGAGAAAAATCATTATAAACATATCAGTAATATGATTTGTCTTTTTTTTTCTAAGCATATACTTACGACATGGTAGTTTTCACATACCAACAGAAAAGTGTCCCATAAGAAGTAGGTTGAAGGAGAGAATAGTACAAAGCTGGTGACACTTCTTCGATCAAAAAATTAATTTTTGTATTAACATAAAACATTTTGTAAGCATAATAATTGTAAATATAAGCATTTATTTATATTTAAGTAATATTAAATGAATTTCTGAAACTGTTGTTGATTGATGTTGACTTTTTTAAGATACACGTTGTTCTTTTGTTTTTTACCATTGCAGTTATTTCCAACTCTCGCTAATTTGAACAATCGATTGAGGTATTTTCCTTACTTCAATCTTTTCTGACATCAAATAGCAATTGGTTACTCATTATGATATAAGAGAGTAGTTTCACCAGGACCTCTGCTGTGAATCAAGGGCACAACTGTAATCAATAACAGCTGGGAAAACGTCAGAACACCAGGTCATTAATCATTACCATAAGTATCATGCAGTTCCATATTGAAACTGTCAGGTAAATGGAACAAAATGGATTTTGGGATGAATGTTTTGTTGTAGTTAACATTGTTACTTGAATTTTTGAAATACTCATTTATGCTTTTTTGTCAACGAGAAGAGCAGTCTTCCATACTGAAATCCTTTGTTCATCTTAGTAGAAACATTTTTGGAACAAATAAGTAAAAACAACAACAATTGAAATGCAGTTTTTAACTGGCAAAAACTACTTATGTAATCATACTAATGTGTTACAGCTAATTAACCGACTAGAAATACTAAAATATGTGAACTATTTGTTTATTATAGCTACAATATAAGATGCCTAGTCTTCACATATTTTTCAAGTTCAAAACGTGTGTTTGCCAAATAATTGGCAAATTTCAATAAATAATGAGATATTGTCACTATGATACTGAGTACAAAGTATTTAATTGAAAGATTACATAATACAAGGATTGATAAAAATAACATACAAAACTAAATGTTACTTTCATATTACCAATCAGTAATTGAACAAGTACCAATACTGGATAGTTACAATTATTGTGATTTGCAATAAAATAAATCATACATGTTTTCCGAACAACTTACGTTGAAATCTTCAGTTGTAAAACAGTTTATTTATTTTATTTTATATTAGTATATTTTTAAGTGAGAAACAGAAATGTAGAATGTTACATTTGTTCTGGCATTCTGCTGCCTCTATTAGAGAGATAATCAGTTTAGAGAACCAATCATTAAAACGTTGTACTAGTTATTAGATTAGAAGAAAAAAAAAGCTTCCATTAGAGTCATTCGTGACGTTTATTTAAGTACGATGCTATTCCATTAACGAAATATAAAGACATCGTTCTGGCTTATATTTTTATACAGCAACTGCTGTCGTTTAAAACTATTTTTCATTTTTGTTTTGTTCAACCTTGTCTGTGCTATAGATTGGAAGAAAAACAACAACAACAACTTTGCATTAGGGTCACTCGTGACATTCTATTTACATACGAACACTTACATTCGCCTGATAGAATATATGGACTTCATGCTGATATGTAGTTTTGATATGGTTATTGCCATCGTCTTAGGTTATTTTTTCCTTTTGTGTGTGTGTTTTGATTACCTTCTCTCATAGTTTGTTTGTTTGTTATTAAGCACAAAGCTACACAAAGGGCTATCTGTGCTCTGCCCACCACGGGTATCGAAACCCGGTTTCTAGCGTTGTAAGTCCGCAGACATACCGCTGTGCCACTGGGGGGTGGCTTCTCTTATAGATAGATCAATGTTTTGATGAACATGAAATGACACGTTGACCTTGATTGCCCAACAGTATTATGTTTTGTTCATATACTGTTTAAAAGGTCATTTGAAAACTAACATGTTTAGTTGTAGTACAAGATGAAACAAACTCTTTTGCCGCTATAAGCGTCACACTAGCGTGTGATATACATCAACTACAATGATATGATGTGAAACAAATGCTAATATGTTATTTTTTAAATCCCTTGTTTTAGATGGTTAACTTTGCTTTTCAAAACGCTTTGTGCGAGTGTGACAATGCTCATTATAGGACGTTTTCTATATGGTTTTAGTTTTTAAAGCAGAAAAGGTCAGATGCAAGAAGAAAAAATGTTTGTTTAAGACTAGAAATTTTAGAAAAAAATTGAAGCACATGGACTAAATTGAAACTATAAATGTGTATTGTTGGGTATTTGAAGATTACTTATACGGCTATTCTCAGTGTTTACTGTATTTATTTTATCATAATGTAATGTATATAACGATAAATATTTATGTTGTTTATATTCTGCCATAACACTAACAAGCTAGGATTTCTAAATATGAACAGGCTTTTATGATAAAATGAATTACTATCACTCCTAATACTTCGATTATCTGTTGATATGTACATCAATAAAATCATAAGGAAGAACATTATACTTTGTTTACACCCATTTCTTGTTATATGTATTTTATTTCAAAACTAAAGCCTTCAAAGCAGCTTTTTTAGGTAGTTATGATAAATTGTTTTTGACAGATGTTTAAGAAGTATGGTTGACAACTCATTTTCTTGTTAGTTATCTGTATATTTATTGTATTTGACAACATTCATACTAACTAAGCTGCTAATGTACGCCCATTGACACAGCGGTAAGTCTGAAGGCTTATAACGCTAGAAACCGGGTTTCAATACCTGTGGTGGGCACAGCATAGATAGTCTATTGTGTATCTTTGTGCTTAATAACAAACAAACACAGCTACTGTGTTCATACATGTAATATGCAGTTGTTGAAAGGACCGTTTCTGGAATTCGAGCTAGGTAGTATATCTAACATAAAAATATAATTAAATAGAAAATAATAAACAAAAACAACTATAATCACAAAATTATCTCACTCTAATTAAAAGGCTTTCGAAAATTAGTCCGGAAAATCTGCAAATGGCATAATATTAGAGTAGCTTTCAAAGGCTTAATATTGCAAATAGCCAACACAAAACCATTCAAGATCCGTTTTTATGTAACAATGAATGCATTAAAGAAACAATGAAACAGTCAAGTTGAGAATACAAGAACATCAATACCACATGGTACAATCTGACACCAAGAACAGTCAAGTTGAAGATACAAGAACATCAATGTCACACCAGGAACAGTCAAGTTGAGAATACAATAACATCATTACCACATGGTACAATGTTACACAAAGAACAGCAGCTGAATTGTGTCCCACAGAATAAAACCGTTAAATACTTTGGAAAGTACATGAATAATGGAAGTAAGGGAATTAAAAAAATATATTCCAAATCCCTCTAGCTAAGAATCTTTAAGCTAGTTATTTGTGTGTTTGTTTTTAGAATTTTTTGAGCAAAGCTATATACATGAATCGACTGTTCATAGCCATTCGTAATTTTGAAATGACAGACTAGAGAGAAGGAATCTAATCAACAGTACTAATTGGGCTACTCTTGGGATAGTCTTGTCTGACTGAATAATTGGATTTAATCGCCACTTTTATAGACAAACCACGACTACAAAATCGCAGAGTACAATTTTACGGCAATGAGATACGAACCATGAAACTTCGTATTCACAATCTAGACACTCTAAATACTGGGGTGCACCAAATTCCTTAAGACAATGAAGGATTCTAGTCAGTAGAAGCTGGTTAGCTCCACTGTTCCTTAAGTCAAGTTTTAATTTCCAACAAACTGTTTTTCTCAGAAGTACGTATCAGATACCGAAGATAGTATTACAATCAATTAACAACTAGATAACTTTGGAGATTATTTGCTATGTCATTAAATTGTAATTGAAAAGACAGAAAAATTTTTGGGTAGAAGTTAATATTGTTACGAATTTGTTATTATATATTTATTTTAATATCAACATTTATTTAGATTAAATTAATATTTAGAAACATGCATAGCTTATAGTGTTCAATATGTATTGAGAAACTCGCCTATTCTCCAAAGTTTTAGAAGATTCTAGAGAGTAAGAATCAACAATATATGTGTGTACGTAAACGCTTAAGTTTGTATTGTTACGTAAAACTGAAATTTCTAGAAGCCTCCACTAGATAGTATTTATTATTAGTTCACTATAAGCAGTGTGCTATAAAACTTCGAAAGCTATAGTTGTAATTGTTATAACGTTTACCAATCGGGAAACTTCAGATAATTGACCAGGAGCATTTACAAAGTTCGAACACTACAACTCGATTAACTTCAGTGGATTCTCATCGGACATTGGTATTTTTACGAAAATATTACCTAACATCATCGGTGGAAAAATCGGTGTGTGATCAGTGAAGGACAAAGCTAGCTAGCTTCCCGTTAAGCGAATCATACCTATATTAACTCGTAATTAACTCGCTCATCGTGAACCCTCGATAAGATACCAAGGAAGTTCCAGACTAGAAAGAAGACTTTATTTTGTTTGTGAAACTTTTGTTTATAAATCATTGTTTGTAATAACTATTTGTAATAATTGTTATTGTAAATTATGCTGTTATGTGTATATTAAGACGCATTTGTGTTAAAAAAGAAAACTGTGTATCAATCTTGTTGGCAAACATCATAACCTGACTAGATATCGGCATATATTTAAATACTAAATCCAAGTACAATTTAACTACTAAATTTAAATTATCAGTTAACTCAATTTCAGACCATTTGAAACTCTAATACGTAACAATATTAACCAATCTCAATGTGTCATTTCGGTCATAAAGACCAAGAGATAGCAGAGACTTAATTACCTTTTTTTTTTGTTTTAAAATTCTAATTACACGTATTATAATGTTTGATCTTTGATTGTAAAGTATTGTAAATTTTGTAGCTTTGCTATTGTTGAAATTTTATTGTTTTACTTGGAAATGCGAAACGTAAGTAAATTCAACATTGTCTTTAATACAAACAAACATATTTTGGGATATTTCACACTTTGTGAAACACTGCTCTTTGGAATTAATCGGTCTCTTCTGACGTTTCTAGATTAAAGTATAACTTTTTCCAATAACTTTGTTCAACATTCATGTACTAAGTTATCATAACTTCAACAGGTTTTTTTTTTTGGAAAATATCACATCTTAGTTAAATATAAACTTATCTGATCTACGCTTGGAATTAATTCACTCACTCCATATTATATACATAGAATTGGGTTTCGATTGTTTGTTTTCTTCAATTTCAGGCAAACCTTTTCGACTTCTACCTGCACTAATTTTCCTTAAATTGAAGCGATAGGGTAGAGCAAAGGCAGCTGGTTAGTAAACACCACCCACCGCCAACTCTTGGGCTACACTTTTACCAACAAACAATTAGCTTTATCGTCACTTTATGCCCGGCATGGCCAGATGGTTAGGGCACTCGACTCGCAATCTGAAAGTCGAGGGTTCGAATCCCTGTCACACCAAACATGCTAGCCCTTTCACCTGTGGGGGCGTTATATGTGACGGTCAATCCCACTATTCGTTGGTAAAAGAGTAACCCAAGAGTTGGCGGTGGGTGGTGATGACTAGCTGCCTTCCTTCTAGTCTTACACTGTAAATTAGGGACGGCTAGCGCAGATAACCCTCGTGTGCTTTGCGCAAAATTCAAAACAAACAAACTGTCACTTTATAACGGCCCCGTGGTTCAAAAGGCGAGAATGTTCTGGGACAATGTTTGACTCCGCGACTAAAATATTGCTAGTTGAGCGCTCTAAGCAAACCATTCCTGATCGAATAAGCTTAACAGCGATAAATGTAGAACTTCATAACTTTAAATTATTTTGGGTAAACTTCACTCACGTTTTTACAAACAAAGAACATTTAGTAATCGTTTTGAATAATTTTAATATTCTGTTGCATAGTCTGTTCAATTTATTTCAGTACTTATTTGATTAAAAGTCTGATTTTAAGCCATAGGACTTTTATGATCTCGTACTTCTAGACTATACAGAAATGTATTAATATGCTTATCAAAATTAATCAAAATTAATGCACATAGACAAAAGTTCTAATTTTTTAAGTAAAGGGAATGTCCGAGTAGTAATCGAATCCCAATATTTACTTGGCAAGGGAATCTCTGATCAATTGAGCGATTGGGATTTATACCGTGGATCGTATTTCTTCTTTCACTGGTAAATTAGAATTCAAACCGTCAGAAATGCTACATAACACAGTACGCATATTAGTGTTTTAAACAGTTAAATAAATTTCGCATTTATGTCTGTTTATTTGTAGTTAAGCACAAAGCTACACAAATGGTTATCTGTGCTCTGCCCATCACGGGTATCGAAACCCTGTTTCTCGCGGTGTAAATCCGCAGACATACCGCTGTGCCACTGGGGACGTGCATTTTTGTCACAATTCGTAATAGTACTTGCCCGGCTAAATAACAAAGAGAATCAATCCTAACTAGAATATATAAGAATATATAAGTTTTTCATGATAATCAATTATCAGTAACTTCTGATCAAAACAAGCTACCCAGATAGATCCAAATAAGAAATTAAACCAATAAGTCATATAGCCAATTTAACATACAGTTTTACTTGTAATGATTAGAATGCATTACTTTATCACTTGGGTACCGTTGCTGGTACCTGTATACAACGCTATAAATCGGGTTTCGATACCCGTGGTGGGCAGAGCACACATAGCCCATTGTGTTGCTTTGTGCTTAATTTCAAACAAACAGCTATATTTTCGGTCCTAATCCTAATGATATCTCACAATTTCGACCAACTTAGGAGATTTAGGGTTGTTCTAAGTCCATATAGTATGCTAACAACGCAAAATAATCTTACTAAAAATATAAGTAGCATATAATAAAAGAATGAAGGTTAATACATTTAGTAAACATTTAGCCACTACTATTAACGAAACTAACATTAAAGGAAGCACAGATCAGAACTTACATATCACATAAATGTTAATTCTTTGCTTAATGCATTCTCGTCGGTCCCTTGTTTCTCGAAATGCGTGACACCAGTATGATACGCAAATCTTTATTTAATCTTCCATAACGACATATAGTGACCAATGAAATCCATTAAACAGCCAAGAAAATACAGCTTTATAGTAGCTTAACATCTAAGATAAATTACTACAATATGAACTACTGTTTAAAACTAAAGTTGGGTATCGAGGAGGTAGAGATAGTAGAGCAAAAATTAATGTTTATGAAAGATAAAAATAATTATAAATGAACAGCGAAGCAGAATTGGACTCAGAGAGTGCAACTTTCACCCAACAATGTTTTTAATTTCTGAAATAAACAGCATAAAATATACACCAACAAAATCCTCACCATTAAAAAAATGTAAGTCTAGGTACCAAGGTCATCTTTTTATCTCAACTTGTTTTTGAGTTTTGACCGTTTTTCAAAGTCCCAATTTTCTATCATAGTAACGAAACTGGTTTATCTTCAGTCTAACCTCGACCTTTGAGCTACATTCACCAAAAGTTAATAAATTAATCCTTTTTAGACATTTAATCTTTGAAACTTGATCAAAATCAGATGAAAATTCTTCGTGTTGCGTGATTGACACTCCTTGTGACCTTTACATTTGAGTTGTATTCCCAAAAATGTTTTACAATCGGTTATTTCGTACACTTAACTTTTGTAGCCATGTAAATGAAAGTCAAATAAAAACATTCCGAGTTATACTGTTCACACATAAACACATATAGGAGTGAAAATATTATACTCTAACTAAAACAACCAAATCAAAAAGTTATTATACATATTTCGACCTGTGTGCTACACGAGTAATCCGTGATTACTACACACGTGATCAATTAATCACAATCTTTATTAATCATAAAATAGACATATAAGTGCATTGAAAAACCTTCGCCAGCGTGCACACAAAAATATTTCTTGGATCTACTCTCAAAAGAGCAAGATGTTCAAATATGTTGTGAAATTTATATGCACGTAATTCTTTCTATGCCAAGGATTTTACCGTCTATAAACTTATTCCATTGGTAAGGTGTAACTCTGACCAAAGTTCAGAGGAAATAATGAAAGAAATAAGAGAGAAAGTATGTACATTGCGATTATATATTTATATTCTCGAACGGTTTCCTTCGACTTATATTCACTGAACCATGTAGAATAATCTGTTACAAGCTACCGTGAAAACATTTCCTTCGTTATCTTGCAGTTTTATTGACACTTGGGAAATTGATTTATGATCAAACAGTGAGACATAGTTATTAAGAAACTTCGGCTTCAAGTAACCTATCATTAACTATCTTAACTTTAGGCATATGTTGATCGTTAATTATAACAGCATAATAGATATATGAACTATTTCCACCCGCGTATTTGGGTGTTAAAGCTTGTGGTGCTAAATATTTGACTGAATATAGTGTTGATCACCGAATTTTTGACAAATTTTTGAGGAGGAGGCGCGAGGAAGTCCACCTACTTAAAGCTTATTTCCAAGGGTTTCTTTGGCTGAATTTTAATTAACCGTTTGTTTTGTTTGTTGGTTTTTGGGTGTAGCCGCAGAATGTGTCAATAAATGTTATTTTAATCGCTGAAAGCCATTCATTAAAGTCCCCTCATGTTCAAGGCGTGACTTGCCGACTTGCAAACTAATCCATCAGTTGAATAAAGAAAAGTGTCTTCATCAGATTACTTTTTGGTGTGAAATTTAGAGGGTTGAAAATTTATGTATTTAACCTTCAGAAAACCCAAATCGCTTTATAACTACTTTTTCTATATACTTTTTGATCCAATAAACTACTGATAACTGTTCTATTCTCTTTTCTTAATAAAGTAACAGATATACGAAAAAATATTAGTGATTGATACTAGTTTCTGTTATCTATAAGAAATGCCCATTCACATGATTATTATGTATGCATGAAACTAACAATATAACAATATTTACAAAAAATAGAAGGTGAATAATTTTACAATAAATAACTAGCTAGGTCATTTTCACCTAATTATACAGTTTATAAGCAAATAAGCATTTCAAATGCTCGTGTGTAATATATAAAGCATAGAAATTAAGTTATAAAATTATTCAAAGTGTTATCTGCCAAGGTAATAACCTGTCAAAAATCAAATGTTAATTATAATAAGAATTCTATAATCTCTGGATTCGTCATGGTTTTCGCAGATATTACTGAACCAAAGGAAATGAAGAACAGCAAAAAGAAATTAAATATATATGCATATATTTTTCTTTCAACATTAATTATCAGTTTTACTTTGTAGAAGCGATCTTTTTTGACTCTCTAATTACCAATCTCATTTGATAGTTTGGAAATAACGAGCGAATAATTCGTAGGTTATTGTTTGTTTATAATTAAACAGCTAATTACGTAAAATTGACATTCTTGAACATTAGCCTGAATCGTTATGTATGAACGAAATATTAAAACTATAATAATTACAACTACTTATAAGTACGCCTATTCATTTATTGTTAACAGATTATCAACAACTAGTCAGTCATGTGTCACATGGCTAAAAAATATTCTGATTGGATAATGGCGTTATTTAAATATTTTTGAAAAAAATACTTCGCTGAACATTTTTCGAATGCATTTTGTGGTTGTGGTATTGCTTTTACTTCTTAATTGGTAAATCAAGGCCCAATTTGAATACAATAATAGTTTTAATTTATTACGATTTACAGGTGAGCTGCGCACTGTGAAAAGGTGAGAAACTCAAAATCACTAGCTATTAACACATTAATAAATTATATCTATAATATACCACGTTTCATAAACTATGCAAAGATCCCTGTTGAAAATGTTTATCACACGTTGAGAAACAGTAATGTTCAAAAACCATTATCTTAAAAGCGATATAATGCATCAAAATTGCCCCAAAATTGTTTATGAGCAAAGGGATATCCGAAGAGAACTGAAATATTGAAAACTATATGTTTGTGCGCAATTTGTTTCTTTGGAAGAAAGCAGAAGCAGTTTCGTCGCTATCTCATAACGCTCAAACACATTTTCGTTCTAATTTGCATCTTTCATTGTACCTAATTTATTTATAAGGCAGTCCTTCGTTATGACTGTATAATTTTGTCGCACAATATGGATTACTTATAAGACTCTAAACTGACTTAAATATACTTTCACACATTCACTCATAATCGTCAATAGTTATAATAATTTGTCTTAAACTGTACTTAGTTTATTAATAAGGCAGTCCTTCGTTATGACTGTATAATTTTGTCGTGCAATATAGATTACTTATAAGTCTCTAAACTGATTTAAATATACTTTCACACATTCACTCATAATCGTTGATAGTTATAACAATTTGTTTTAAACTGTACCAAGTTTATCAATAAGCCATTTCTTCGTTATGGCTGTATAGTCTTGTACCATATAGATTATTCATAAAGTTCTACACTAATATAAATATATTTTCTCTGTACGAGTTTCTATCCTATTCAGCATATACTTTGTATTCCACAGAACAAAGGAACGCACAGAACACCATCATCATTAAAGTGAGTATTACATCACTGTAAATTTGCATTTTTGACATTAAAAATTCAAATTCTGGTGAAAGGAGGCATTTCAGTATTCTGAAATTTAATGTTAAGCCACAGAATTTCAAGAACAAAATTTACTAAAGTTTTCATACATGTTCCACCAAAGCTAAAAAAGAAGCCATGACGACATTTTCCATAGTTTTCCACGAAATTAAGTGAGACAGAATTACTTACATACATTTATATGAATTAAATACAAAAAATATGAGCTTAGATTACGAATTTAGAAAACGACAAAATATGAACTGTAAACATTAAAGCCCCATTTCATCAAACGCACCTAACTTCATCTGTTTTGTATTCTTTACTCGATAGATTCCCATTTATAGCTGTTTCTAATAAAAGTTATATCAATATTCGTGCTTTTATTTCTTATTATAACATTTGAAGGCATTACTGTCATCCCATGAAGTAAAAACCACTTGAACTAATTAAAAAAGGAAAATATTGATACTTTTAAGCCGTTTCCATCCTTCTATCCTCCCCAGTGGAACAGCGGTATGTCTGCGGACTTACAACGCTAGAAACCGGGTTTCGATACCCGTGGTGGGCAGAGCACAGATAGCCCATTGTGTAGCTTTGTGCTTAATTTCAAACAACAACAACAACATCCATCCTTCTAAGATGGCATAAAGTACTGTAACATATTTACTATGCATTCTCTCTTGTGTTACTATTAAAAATTATGTAATTACATATAGACACATAGGTACACATTTTGATGTGATAGTTGATTTATAATACTCCTAATCTGATATTTTGAAGTAAACGGATTTTCCTTAAGAGCTAATTAGCTAGATCCGCTAAGTAATACTGAGTTCCGCACAAATTCACATTATGGACGACGAATCATCGCTTTTACTGGAATTGTGAATTGGTCAGTCTGCTACCAGTACATCAAGACGTTTTTTTTTAAACCGACTCACTCAAAGTGATGTTCTAGACAGACCAAATCTCACGTTACTTTGTTGAATCAGTAACATCGGACTTACCCAGAACAACTAGCGCTACTCATATGACTGGTTACTTCCATTCAATGATAAGGGAAGTTGTAACCTCGATATTTCATCTGACATAACATTTGGAGTACAACAACACGTGTTCCAGAAAATTGTTAATTTCGTTCTTTGAAAGTTTCTGAGATATCTTTTTCACTGTTCAAGGGAGATGTAACTCTAAAGTTGCACCTTGCACATGAAGGTCGACAGCAGTGCAAAAACTGCATATACTTATAGTATATTAAATATTTTGAAAAACATGATAAATAAAATAATAATGTAGATAACGCATCGTATGCCTGTATACCACACCAATAAAGCGTTATAAACACATAAAACTATTTTATTAAATGAACAATATACACTATACAGAGTATTTCATGAGCAATTGTAAGACATAATAAGGTTAAGGCGTCTTTTGTAGCCACAATATATATATATGTATGAGAAATTGGTTTAAGTGGTTGAATATCTCGTTGTTATAAAACCAATAATCCCCTTTTATTATTCATTTGTTCAACGATATTAGTATTGTATATATTTTGCTATTGTAAAATATTTTTACTCGTTTACTATAATTCATTTAACGGCTACGGTTTAATATATAATCTTATTAACCTAATAACGGTAATGCAGAATTATTGGGGCAAAATATCAGTACAATAACTTTGAAGTTTTTATGGGCTGTAACTGCAAAACTTGTATTGGTGGGATACATTCTTGATCCCAGTTATAAGAGCTTACAATATCTTCAAATAAACTCTGACATAAACTTTTTCAAAATAAGAAATATAAATCGTTTTATTTAAACTTGAAGTTTATTTTCTTCTTCTTTTTTTTTTTGAAATGAAATGTTCAGGTGCAAATATAAGATTAACCAACAATGTATAAAACAACTTATACTGTTCTTCAAACGAGCAGTAATCTTTAGAAAAAAATATTAAAGAGTTGTGAACAACGTATAAAACAAGTAGATCTCAAATAATTATTTTACATAAAACTTGCACTTAATGCCAGATAATGTTAAAGATACTTTAGATATGTTTTATTTTTAATGCCTAATCTTCCCAACGAACAATGTACGCGTGATTATATTTCACGTTTACAACTGAAGCAAGAAATCCCTTCTGATCTATATCAATACCTATTTCATATATCTTGTCAAAAGTATTTATATAATTTTTTTTAGTTTAAGAGATTCCAGCTTATCCTATAGACTTCTCAGAGTGCTGATATAGAATCCTAAACATTTTTGTTTGTAGAATAACAACATTTATTCACTTAAGTTTAGTAAATTTAGGAAATTAATGCAATTTTAATGGAAATGAATACTAAAATATTTATATATTACCAAACTACGTATTATATTTACGTGTTTCCGTTGTACTTCAATATTGTACTTATGTACATTGTGCATAAGTGAAGACAGTTTAATTTTAATCCTCGTAAACGGAAATTGGGAAAGCTTTCGTTCTGATATAAAACAATCAAAAAATTGAGTCATGCATATAGTATATAATATGCGTGTGTTTTTAAGGATATGGGTTGGCATTGTAAAATGAATGTTAAAATGACATGTATGAGGATAATTTCATGCTGCAATTAAATATTCGTAAAATTTGAAACGTACCGAGGGATGAGTTCATTTATATTTTATTATATTACATAAATATAATTAAATATAAAAATATCATAATCATAACATTTATATTATTAGTATCCTAGACTGGAAAGACCACTCTAAGGACACGAAGCAAAGGACTTTAATTAAGATAAGTAGATTAACCTATGGAAACCTGATATCAGGGGAATCATAATTGTTTCGCTTTGGGGCTTAAGGGACTGTTATTCTAATATAATTTTTTTATTGTTCGGTAACAGCTTAATTGAAACAACATATTTAGATATTTTTTGTTATGTCTTGCATTATTGTAGTTAATTTTTACAGCGGAATATTTGAATTGATTTTTTTTTAACATTGCATAGTAAATCATGAGAACACAAATAATTTTTTTGTCATGATTAATTATTTGCTAAAGTGCATGGAACGTGTTGTAGCCCAATAATAGTTCCGGTTTCTCTAAGTTCTGTATCACAACATTTATCACGAGGAAATTCAATTTACATACAAGGCGTTTAACTTCGTGGGGATATATTTTTTTCGTCAAGAAGCTATTCACTGCCTTTTCGAACGCCCTATTAATGACATAAATCAAGAGTTGTGACTGAGTAATCGATTCATTAAACTGCTTAAACGACTAAATGATCAAATGTTCTTGAAACATATCAATATAATATAAGTATACGGTTTCTTCACTTTCATGTATATGTAACACTTAGATCATGTTTATACTGTATTTAGGTCATATGATTTTGTGTTTATGTATACTCTGATACAAACCGTAATCTTACAGACGTTTGAAATTATTGTTTATTTGAACCCAAGGCAAAATCTGTATTGGTTAAAATTGTTCATTCGACATATTAGATTTTAAACTTTGCAGTTTTTTAATAACTATTATGTACTCTTTTTATTATGGTAAAAATGTAACAAGGTAAATAGACAATAAACAAAAAAATTACATAACTAGTGCTGTCTTTAAAATTATTAATGTCTTAATGTTGTGTTTTATTCATTGTTTGACAATTGTAAACTACATGATAATGCGTATTCTGATAAAAGAATTAGCACACAAGATCACACACAGAAGGTGCAATGAATTAAAATAAAACGACCCCAAACTTGAGCACTTTCTTATTCAGGAATATAAAGCATATTAAGAGTATATATATATATACCAGCTGATAGCAAATATAGCAAATAAAGCATATTATCTCACTGTTTCTTGTATAGGTACTAGCTACCTCAAAGAATGAGCTGTAGTTTTCGGTCGAACCTATACTGGAGTTAAGTATTAGAATGATGTTTTCCAATCGATAATATATAGATCAAATAGAGGAAACACATAATGTCAAATTGTAATTGTTTCTCTGTTTTTCTTTCTTGGAGCTTTTTAAAGAAAAAAAATGACATTGGCTTTTTTCAACAAAAAAAATCTATAAATAGAGCAACTAAAAGTTTGTGCTTGTGTGTGTGCGTGTGAACAAACGATGTTTGAGCTCTCATTAGCTGCCGAACTGATAATGCTTTATTTACCGAGGCTTAAAGATCACATTGGTTGCGTGAACCGTTTTAAAAGTTACTGGGGTGCATGGGTATCCCTCTATGATCAGAGTGTGAGTTTTTATAATGATAAATATAAGTGTTCTAACAAAACCCAGATAGTCTAGCCATACACTGTTGTAAGTACACGTTCCAGTCAACTGATGCTAGACGAACGCAATAGCTTGAAAAGTGTAACAAAACAAAAATAATGGAAATATAACAATTAATTTTTTTATTCCAAAATTTCCTCCCAAGATTGAAATATCGAAAATATTATTGTTAATCTAATAACGTGAAACCGTTGTCAATTATGCCTAAGATAGGTGTCTCAGATAATGATAGTGGTCTATGAGGTATCCGACTGAGATAAGACCAGTTGCACATATGATATTCCAAGATGCAGGATAGACAATGATATCAAGTTTCATTATGATATAATTTTAAATGCGCGATTTAGTTCTTGCTTTGCATTGCATTGGCTTTATAATACAGCTCGACGTTTGGCTGGATTTGCTAGATTAGTAAACTTATCCTTTTGATCAGGGTTAGAATGTTATATTGTCTTAAATGTTTTCACTTTCTCGGATTTTTTATTAATACTTTTATTGTTGGTTTTAGTTCTGTTTTCATGTTATCAGCTATCTTCATGCTTACTCAATGGTGAATTATTTGAATCTTTTAACAGTAAAGTTATCGTTCCAATGTGTGCGTATCTGTGAGAAAGTTGCATTTCCTCAATAATTTGAAACATATATTTTTCTTGAACACAAAACATGATGTTTTAATAATAAAAAGTTAATTGGAGTTAAAAAGCTCCATTTCAAAGATTTCTAGAATTAATTACGTCGTATATATTAAAAAGGACTACCACAGACACGTACTGATCATCATTACTTTTACACAGGATTTGTTTTTACTTTTATTATCACGCAATAAAAGTCACCAAAAGTAAGTAATTATCCCAGTCTTATGTCATGGGAAGAAATGCTTTATATTGAAACTAATATAATTTTAATTATATCCAGGCAATCATTGTTAATTCGTACATTACTACATAGCAATATATTATACCAGGAAATTACAAAAAAATTTTAACCAGCCATACAAAGAAAAATGTCACTGCTTTTACTGTCATGACTGTAGACTTAATTGAAGATAAAACGAAAACAGGGGTATTTTTGTTTCTCATAACGTATTTTATTTTGTAAAAAAAATATGAGTGTTGAATCTCTGAATCGATTATATGAATTATATGATGTGGATACACAATAACGAACCTAAAATTATTTTCCAAAATAACATGATATTTGTCAAATGTAGTCACAAATCTATTAACTATCGAACTGCAGTATTATTATGAACACAGAAAACGTTCAGTTTCTTTATATTATGCACACAGTAACGTTGTAAGCTCTTCTGCAAACTCATCATAAAGCAAAAATATAAATATCGGAAGATATGAATGTTTGAAATTTTCATGAAAACTATAATATATATATATATACACAATAGGTGAAAATTCGTACTCACGTATTATGTGTACTTGTGCGCATATATAAAAGAAATATTCATAGAGCAGTTGTAATGCAAAAGTTGGTCCATTAGTGTCGTTCTTCAAAATTAGCTAAAGATTTTCACCTCAATAAATACATAGGCGAATTTGATCCTCTTTTATACCAAATATTACATCAGATGTCGAGCTGTTATCTTCTACTGACCATTATGTGGTACATGGACACGATTGGCTAAGAATTCGTTCTTACCCCACTATATTTCACAAATAAAAAACTCATAAAAATGCAATAGGTGATAAAGTTTCTGTAACTTAAATAAAGATACTAAATAGTTACCAAATCATTCTCCATTTGCGAGGTTTTTAGATATAGGATAGAGATATAGGATATAAGGATATAGGATATAAGATATAGATATAGATATAAGATATAGATATAAGATATAAGATATAGGAGAGAGAGAAAATAATTATTCAAATACTACGATTTATTTATTATTGTATCAAAGATTTAGGTGTAGCATTGAAATAGTTTAGCCTATTCATATTAACTGATATGAATATCTTTCAGATGGCATGGATAAACACAGACACATTGCTTCTATGAATTACAGAACATCATATATGTCGATAAAGTGATATAATTTAAGTAATAGTGAAGAATTATTAATCTCTGATGCAGATTAAAACCCAAAGTTCTGAAAGTATCAGAATAATGCGTTATTAATAAACATATTGATTTAATTTCGTAATAGACTTTTAAGAAAATAAATACATTGTTCTAGCATATCCCATCATTGGGTGGGTTCCTTTGGATTATTCGGCAAAAATAATGCGAAGTACAGATTAGTTAATCATAACGAATTAATTTATTTATTTATTTACTCGTTCCAAGCTATGTTCACTTATAGACGTAACTTCAAAAACAATGTTTCAACGGAAATTCCGAAACCAATGCATGCCTAGCTTACAGAAAAAGTTCATGTCATTTGCTCGCATAATGCCGTTGTTAATCGTTTCATAAGAAGCACGCTGACTGACTAACTCATTGACTTTATGACTGAATCACTGACGAACAGAATAATTCACACTGTCTAATTCACTCACTGGCACTGAACTGATTAATTAGGTCTAACTCATTCAGTCTACAGTTTTTATAATACACCTCTATTTCCAGAGCATTCGAGATGAATCGTGGCCAAATATTTCATGGGTTTTTTTAGATTTCACACAATCATTACATTTTATAAGAAACTCAAATGTACAAAACATTAAAAATTAAAAATATCACCTTCAACAATAACATGGCAATGCACATAACGATTTTTTTAGTATGAAGGAAGGCAACAGGTTTTGATACAAATTAATATTTCACCATGAAATGTAAGAGGTTACTTGAAATTCTACCTAGTGTGTACAAAGTATTATGTTTTGGCACAACAAAATGTTACACTAAATAATGTGTTTGTTTTATAGCAAAGCCACATTGGGCGATCTGCTAAGTCTACTGCGGTGCAAATCGATAGACTGTCCCACTGGGGGACTACACTGACTACATAAAACTATTTAACAGCTGGAAATGGGTGTTTTTTAATTATTCTTCATAAAGAATATTTACTAAACTACATATGCTGATGTACATTTATATGGCATGAGTAATTCATAAATTGTCTAGTCCACAGTTCAGAAGAGTTACACGTAGCGTTTCTTGTTATTCTTCACGATTAGATTGTTCAGTCATTTCCAGTTTTATTCTTATCGCAATATCTCAAATATTCTTGTATCGAATCCGTTACTTCTATGTTCATTAAAATGTTTAATTTACATAAACTTTCAATTTCACGTAACAGCAATGAAGTGATTTCTTTTTATTTTAATACTATACCGAAAAATCCTGTCGCTGGCATTTTTAAGCCTCTTAAATGATAATTGTCATCCTAGAAACATTTATGCTGTTCTCCGTTTTAAGTTGATGCTTATCAAGTCTGAAATGTGATTTTCAGATCGTAGATTCATAAACAAGTGCAAAAATGTACGAAGAAATGAGTGCATTATTATTATTATACTCAATTTTTTTAAATGATAAAAGATTGAATTTAAAATAATGCAGATTGTAAAGCAAATCTATAATAATAAAAGACTCTATGTGTGTCTGTGTCACTGCCATAGCTCCAAGAGGAAAGAATCTAGATATCTGAGACTTTCCACGCATACTAAGAGGATTTTAAGGGTGTGCACCTGGGTATTAATTTTTAGATTTGACTCAAAAGTAGCTGTGTAAAAGGGCCATCCTAGCGCCAAATAATGATGCAGTCAATACCACAAACAGAGAGCATCTCTCTCAGTTGCCTGGCTAAGTGCAAAAAGTACAAGTCAGTTAACACTCTTCCTGACACCAATGATGCTGTCAATCACCCAATAGAATTCCTTCTTCAATTCTCTGGAACCAGGTGTGCCACCACATAATGTGAAGCTAAGATTGGTCACCCATCATGCTTCCCAGGTATCTGGATCCACCAGCACTCTGCAAAGGAACACGTTTGGCTGTCAATAAGCTAATGTCACATATCAATGGGGCTAAAATCAATCCTGTTCATGCTGCAGAACAGGATGTCTTCATTTCACGCATTATAATCATCCCACCTGACTTGCCATTTCAATTCAAGCGGCTCCAGTTCCCAGTTCGACTCAGATTTGTCATGAACATTCAACAAGATGCAGGGGTAATCACTCAAGGTTGATGGTCTTAATCTGTATAAAGCCCATGCTTTTCTCATGGCCAGCTTTATGTTAGTTACTTCAGGGTTGATGATAGCAAGAACCTTTTAATCTTGGCACTAGATGGTAAAACAACCAACAATGTCTATCCTGAGGCACTGTAAGGATAAAAAAACACCGTGATAGAATGTGATAGAAATATGTGATATAAAATGTGATGTGAAATTCTCAGTGCAATGATAAAGAATAAAGATGTAAATATATAATTATTAACTTACAAAAAATATTTTCTTATTTTATAATCAAATTGATGACTTCTATAGGTTTTGGGAAAACAAAATCTTTGTTTAAAAACTATATAAGAAAGAGCTAGAATTTCCACAGATAAGATAATAAGAATTTCCATTCTCAAAATACGATGATCAAAATGAAAACCAAAATGAAATAATGTAATGAACAAATATCATATTCTTCATATTTCTTAAAGCTCATCATTGTTATGTAACATGTTAACGGAAACAAAACTTGCTACAGAACTATAGGTACTGTATAACATTACAGAAACGCCAAAATGATATAGAAACCTGTCCTTCAGATATATCAATTTTGGGTATGTAATATACACTAAAAATTAAACTATTAAGTTTCAAATTTATAGACAAAATACAAAAAGCAAGGGGTTCATGTTGACTAACTATATCACTGTGGTCTATTGAAAAAAGTAACAGGTAAAACCGCTGAAAATATGTAAAATTAATATACCCTAATAAATGTATACTTTTTTCCATTCCTTGTAAATATCTATAGTAATATGACAAACATATGTTATTAATATACATCTGAGTTTGACTGTATGACATTGAGCTTTTTCATTTTTAATTTTTGTAACATGCTATTAATTCACAATGATCTGTTTAAAACTTATCTCTTTACTGACACAACTTTCTAGTGAAAAAACAACATAAAAAACGTACATTAACAGCATTCAAGCATACAATGTGTGTATTATAGGCCATTTCCGACGATATCTTTAGTTCAGTAATAGATGTCATCTGAGTGGTTACATATTAATGCAAAATATCCCCTGGTGGGTTAACGCGGAAAGTTGCCGGATTTATAATGCCACAAGCTGGCGTTCGATTCCCTGTGGTATCCAAACCTCAAGACAATGTATCCTGTAGCTTTGCGTTAAAAGAACCAACAACTTTATGCAAATGCCTTACTTGAAAGTTGTTTTTTGTATCAGTGCTATATGAAACATTATGTTGTTTTATGTATAGCATCAAAATTATCAAAATATTGATGCATTTAGGCAGTCATAGCATGTAAAAAATGCTTGGGGAGGCATAGCCTCCCTAAATAAACCGTCCCTCACCGGGCATTATTCTTACCAAATCAAAAATACTGTACAATATATCTGGAGAGAGAGAGACAAAGAGATCGAAAGACGGTGTATGTGAGACAAAGAGGAGAGCTTATTCTTTTAAGAGCACGAACTGATTCTTCCTAATTACGCAATACCCCGCTGGTGACAGAATATCATACCCAAACTGATTCTTCCTAATTACGCAATACCCCGCTGGTGACAGAGTATCATACCCAAACTGATTCTTCCTAATTACGCAAAACCCCGCTGGTGACAGAATATCATACCCAAACTGATTCTTCCTAATTCTCCAACATCCCACGGGTGACAGAATATCATACCGAATCATACCCAAACAAAAGAATCACTCGCCTTCATGCATTAGGACACAAAGTTTCGTCATACATTACATTAAGACCGAAAACATTTAATATGTTACTGCTAAGGAAAGGTAAATAAAATGTTAATACTACACTTGCTTAAATGGAACCAATTATTAAGCAAATTAAGAATGTCGACTGTAGAGATTTTGCCTTTCATTGTAATTTGTATATATTTCAGTATCGTTACGCACTTTATTACTTCTTTACCTTGATTCAGTAAAACAGACATATTTGATCGATTTTCATTTCTCCTAGCTCCTTACTTATATTATGATCTTGAAAAGAAATCTCGACATTGTTCATGTTATGAATTTCAGAAATAAATCATGTGTAACGATACCGAAACATAAACAAATTACAATACACGGCAAAAGCTCTCAACTCGACATTTTTTAATATGCTTAATAATTGGTTTACTGTGTTTACTGAATAAAAACATCCTTAGGCTCTTACATTGATTTTTATTTAAATCTACTAATAAGCACAAGAAAATATATGCTTCAGTGGGATCTGGAGTCTCATTTTTCTTCACTTGATAATTGAATACCTAAAGTTATGATTGTTAATAGCAAGATTTGCATATTGATTAAGGGGAATGATATTGATTTTCGTATATATTATTGATTTTCATCTGTAAGAAGTACCGAATGTTTTATGAGACTCTTAATCTCTACTGTATTACGAAGAGTATTATCTATCTTTCATGATGTATGCAGTTACTCAACAAGCTTATTACCAATCAACACAAGATATGAAGAAAAATATTATTTTGGGTATTAAGATTCTATAAATAATAATAAGAACTATTATTTACGGGAGTGCATACACACACAGACACACACACTTATATATATATATATATATAAGAGCTCAATGAAGTAAAAGTATTATGGGGTTGATAGACTAATGAAGACAGAAACTGTATATGAAAAAGTTATAGAGAGTGTATTATTGCTAATGCATTGTTGAATTATTTGTTTGATAACTACTAAAAATCAAGATGTCGGTAAACTTCAACCATATATCATAATTTTGAAAGAAGTAAAAGAAATATTTGTTTTGTCATTCTCTCTCACTTTCGGCTAAAAATTATGATTTTTGTTTTCAAACGTCTTCTCCTATTACACTTTACCGTGTAAAGAGTGGTATTTAATTCAGAAAATATTACTAAATAGATATTATTTATCTTTTGATTTTTAACTGTTAAGGTTATGAAGTGGCTTCAGACAAAGCTAATAATTAAAGCAAATCAAATATAAAATGCTACTGATTCTATTTTTTTCTACATCATCATAGTGTTAGCAAGTTTGTAAGTAGTTTATTCATTTTATTTTCATTAGTCCTTTTCTGTATTTATTTTATTAAGTAAAATTTATTTCCAAAGGGTTTGTTTGTATGTTTGTAGTTAAGCACAAAGTTACACAATGGACTATCTGTGCTCTGCCCACCACAGATATCGAAATCCGGTTTCTAGCGTTGTAAGCCTGCAGACATATCGCTGTACCACTGGTGGGGCATTTTCCAAAAGAAATAGCATTATGCCCTTAAAAACAAAAAGTAGTTTTTGCAACGTTTAAGTAAAACTAGAAACTTTATATCTATCTCTTCATTATTAACACTACATTAGGATAACAAGCTCATGTACTCCCTTCTTAACATCCCTATATTTAAATCCATAATATCTAAAAACATCGTCTACATCTTTTTCATAGAGAACTTCATTACCTATAAAAATTTATATCAAATATAAGATTATTTGCCAAGATTTATATAAAACAAATAAATTCTTTATTTAAAAAAATATGTCAAAATTCTGACCTTCACTTTTACAACCTAGTTAGTAATTGAAGAATTATAAAATGTGTTGTTAAATATTAATATATTTAGGCCTGTCATGGTCTGATTGTAATGGCGTTTGACTCGCAATCTGCGGATCGCGGGTTCGAATCCCTTCACCGAACATATTCACTCTTTCTGTCGTAGGGGCGTTCTAGTATGACTGTCAATCCACCTTTTCTTTGGTAAAGAGAAGGGCAAAAGCTGGCGGTGGTTGGCGTTAACCAGCTACCATCTTTCTAGTCTATCACTTCTACATTAGGAACGGCTATCGCAGGTGGCTTTCGACTAGCTTTTTGAGAGGCAAATAAATTAATATTTTTTGGCAAGTGGTTACTTGGTTAGGGCACTCGACTTGCAACCTGTGAGTTTGAATCTTGTCACTGAATATGCTCACCCTTTCAGCCGTGGGGGTGTTATAATGTGACGGTCGATTCCACTTTTCATTGGTAAGATAGTAACCTAACAGATATTAGAAACAGCCCTCGCAGATAACCCTCGAGTAGCTTTACACGAAATTCAATAAACGAACAAATTTATAGGCGGTGAATTTAGTCTCCTACAGTAACATCGCTTTTGTTTTTCGTGGTCCACCTGCTATACGAATATACAACGAAACGTATTTACATCTACTTACAGGCGGATCGAAATAAACTAATTACCATATTATAGCATAAAAACACGGTGCTATGTAATGGCTTCGAAATAAACGAGACATGGGTCGATTTATTAGCAGGGGAAGTAGATAAGAGATTAAGTTAATTTTCGTGTAATCATTCCATAAAACCTAACTTCATGCACCATTAATTTAGATAGTCTAAAGTCGAAGCCGTATGAAAATCAATCGACTTACTTGATACAAAGTAGTACAGTTTTTGTGAAAAAGGTACCTCAGTCATGTTACTTCATGAAGTGCGTTATGTAATTATACAAAAAAGTGTATTTTATTTTATCAACTTCTATATATGTTCCCAATGCTCGATGAGCAACATATTTCTATGGCTCAAATATCATGTTATTCTGAAACTTCACTACACCCTCCCCAAAAAGCACTTCTAGAAATTTTTATTTTTGCTCGTTAATTACTAATTCTAAAGATAATTGCTATAAATAAATCCCTAGTTTTTACTCGTTAATTACTAGTTCGAAAGATCATTGCTATAAATAAACTCCTAGTTTTTTACTCGTTATTTACTAATTCTAAAGATAATTGCTATAAATAAACTCCTAGTTTTTTTACTCGTTAATTACTAATTCTAAAGATCATTGCTATAAATAAACCCCTAGTTTTTACTCCTTAATTACTAATTCTAAAGATCATTGCTATAAATAAACCCCTAGTTTTTACTCGTTAATTATTAATTTTAAAGATCATTGCTATAAATAAACCCCTAGTTTTTACTCCTTAATTACTAATTCTAAAGATCATTGCTATAAATAAACCCCTAGTTTTTTACTCGTTAATTACTAATTTAAATAATCATTGTTATAAATAAACCCCTAGTTTTTACTCGTTAATTACTAATTCTAAAGATCATTGCTATAAATAAACACCTAGTTTTTTACTCTCTAAAGTAAACATATCTCTAAAGTTAATAATATGGATAGAAATACATCCATTTATTCTGCATTTACCTGTTCAGTATTCTATTGGTACGTTTGTTTTGATATTAGTTACATTTAAGGCTTGACCTTCAGGTTTTTAGCCTAAATTAGATTGCTCGAAATATACTTTAAAAATTGTTATTAATGTATTTTTCCCAGAATGTTAATTCCATAATTTTAATCTAGGTTTGATTTTGATAAGAATTGTATATTAATCTCAAATAAATTCATCTTGCTAGCGCTTACAGTTTGAAACTTTTAATGCGTGGAAATCAATATACATTGCTATAAGTTATGGTGGCTGAAATATTTGAAGATATAACGTTACTGTCCTCAACAGCGTAACGTCTTTAAAGCCTAGAAAAGAAATTCGACATTTCATGATATTAAGTGTCTTAAATTATTATATTCTTAAAAGAGAGGGAAAAAATCAACGATTCAATAGAAGTAGATTTTTTTATCCCTGAAATAATGGGTTTACTCTTGTGTTTCTTAGTTTCTCTGTGTCGGGGAAAACTGAAACAATATAAAACAACAAACGACCAGAACGTCATACTCGTGATTAGGACTAATAATCTATATTGTGACGTGCTAGTATTAAGTGTAGTAAATCATTATAGAGGATAACATCTCCAAAGTAAAAAAATAGGTATTGTGCCACTGTCTACATTTTACATTCTGACATATTAGCCAGAAAATTTGCCAGCAAAAACCTTTGGGTTTTGTTTGTTTGTTGAATTTCATCAAAGCTACTCGATAGATATCTGCACCAGTCGTCCCTAGTTTATAAGTGATAAACTAGAAGGAAGATAGAAAGTCAACATCATTCAATAACAACCCTTGGGCTACTCTAATCAAACTGTTGGATTATGCGTCACATAATAACACCCCCCCCCCCTGCTGAAAGGGCAAAATGTTCGATGATGGGATTCGAACTCGCGAACACCAAATTTCAGACCTAGCGCCCTAGCCACGACAGATATTGAGCCCTTATATCTGTATTTGTGGAACAGCTATCGAGTCTTTACCCAAAGACCTTAGGTTTATAAATTTTTACTTCGATCTATTAATGTTTTAAGAAAAATTCCTTAAGAAAAACTGTCCTACCACTTGATTAAAAAATATTTATCAGAATATCATTTTCCAAAATATAATTTTTTCTAAGGCTTTATCATTTTATTGCTTTATCTCCGTATATATTTTTACTGTGAAAAGTGTATTTCTTACGAGTTTTATTATATGTAATTAACAACATGCAAGTCGTAACAAATTGTTTTTCTAACTTCTAAACAGTAAAGTTTTTTCAAGCAAATATATTTCTTTAAGTACATTTTCTGATAGTATTACATAACGTCTTCACTAACATGTTCAGTCTAGGAGAATTAATGATAGATTAGCGAGACATCGTTAAAATTTATTTTCTCGCACTTCATTACCTCAAATGTTTTATGTTTTGTTTTTATGGTGTAATATAAAACCCGGTTTATTCTGCTTTTTTAAAAAGATATATGCTAAATGGTCTTTTTTTTTAGTTATCCGATTTATCATAAACTACTTCATCTAAACAAATAGTTTTAAAATCATTTCTTCAATATCTTTGTCTTTCTACAATATAAAGTTTGATATGATCGTATAAATCAGTAGAGAATGAACTCTGAAGATATTGAAGCTTGGGATAGCAAGGCCTTAGAGATATTCTGCAATAAAACGCCATATTTCCCCCCCCCCTCATTACATTGGAAGTACTTACGATACATTTAAGTACTAAGAATAAAATATATGGTAAGGAAAAAGTATTACTAGAGAATGATATGACAACACCCTGTAGTTTACTTAAAGCTTCTTATACTGTCTTTATAACAAATATTTTGGTAAGAACATTTTTCTATATTTATGTTGACGATCTGCGAAACTGACCCCATCTTCCTAAGCCCAAATCGAAGGATGATTGAACTGATATCTGCAATTCTTTTAAAAAATAACTAACTTACCAGTTACTCGATGTTTATTTTTGTATTTCATCACTGTTTTCGATGTGATTTTTAATCTCTTCAATATTTTACGAAACATGTACAGAATTAAAAACAAGCACAACTTGAAAAACAATTTGAGCTATTTCCTATTTCATTCATTTCTGTAAAAACATATTTTATACAGATTGAAATATAAGCTATAAATAGACAATATTGATATATATATAACATACATACCCATATAGATAATAATGTTCCTAAACACATTAGTTATTATGAAAGTTATTACTTGTATCAATGACATTTTACACAATAATAACAAATTACTCATATCTATAGTTAGTATGCTACAAAACGTTGGTTCTTCCGCCATTCTTCCAACATTTGAACACAGAATACTAATAAGAGTAATAAGTGTATTCACAGATGGTATATTTGTGTTGAACTACATATCGTGTACTAATACGTTAATTAATTGAAAACTAAAGAGAATGCTTTCACTTAATTTAACTTGTCTATTCGCCCATAACTACTGAAAATATGATCATTCTAGTTCAAAGATACTCTTTGAAATTCATATCCCGTATTGGAGAATTTTACTCTTTAATCGCCAGATATTTTCGATAGAAATGTAATTTAGAAGCATTTATTTCTCTGTATTCCTGGGGTTTATTTTCCTCATTTTCTTCGTTAACGACTGTATAAGGTAATAACTGACAAGGAGAGGCTTAGTGATGAACGTTTTCTCATTCTTTTTAACTCTGTTGTAAATTGTGCTATATTTTGAAGATTACAAAGTTTATGCCACCACCCTTAAAGCTGGTGGGCTTCTTTGATATATAGTCGAGGTAACCAGTACCTAGTACCACCAAGGGTAAATTATAAGAAATTATAAATTAGACTTAAGTGTTAGCCACTAGCCATAACAACAATGTGTTTAAATGTTTGTAATAACAGCTACTATAAATATAATCTTCAGTGATACAAACTTTTATGTTTACGCTTTAAAAAATAATATTTCCTTTACAGCTTATCTGTAATAGCACAAACAAATCTTCCAAGCAAAGCCGTTAAGTTCATGGGCAAAAAAAAAAAAAAAGCAGGAGGAATTTAACCGTAATTTCATTTTTGTATGAGCAGGGAGAAAAAGAAAAGCAATTCTCTCTCTTACTTATCTATTCAGAAAGGCGTGAAGGAGGTTAAGCTATTAAACTACGTTAATCGGTTAGCGATTTGACAGCGCAAACAATTTAATAGGAACATAGTAGTTAATGCAGTCATTTAGTTTTCTTTTCCAAGAAGCAGCGCTTTCTGTTGATTTAGAGCGACGACTCTATACGTTAACAATAAAACAACTTGCAGATTGACAACTTAAAGTAGTTATTAGTAGAAGCTTCAAGGTTTCAACATTCCTATAAAATATCATCAAAGAAGAAAAACTGACATGAAAGATTTGTTCGAGGGAATTAATGAATCCTGAAAACCATACTTTATATTATACTTTAATTTTCGCTGCACGAGATTGTTCCCAGTAAAGTTAAATTTTATTTTGGAAATAAATTGAGAGCAATCTTTTTCTAAAACCTTAGTTGAGGAAACAATCATATCGAAGCTACGTTACGAAAGTATCTACTTACAACTTTTAGCGTGAATAGTATTGTAGTTATTTATGTCACCAGCATACTGATGTTTTCTCTCATGTTCCCAATATATAAACACATATACGTATATACGTAATATTGAACACATTGCAGTTCTTTTGATTGAATTTGATCTTTGAATGTTTATCTTTTTATGTATTTTATCATCAACAGCCAGAAAGTGCGGATATCTTTTCATTATTTTATCATCAACAACCAGAAAGTGCGGATATCTTTTTATATATTTTATTATCAACAGCA
>NW_013665675.1:935646-944493 GCF_000517525.1 Limulus polyphemus | reverse complement strand
TTTTTATCTATCTTATCATCAACAGCCAGAAAGTATGGATATATTTTTATCTATCTTATCATCAACAGCCAGAAAGTACGGATCTCTTTTTATCTATTTTCTCATCAACAGCCAGAAAGTGCGGATATCTTTTTTATATATTTTATCATCAACAGCGAGAAAATGCGAATATCTTTTTATCTATTTTATCATCAACAGCCAGAAAGTGCGGAATCTCTTTTTATCTATTTTATCATCAACAGCCAGAAAGTGAGGATATCTTTTCATGTATTTTATCATCAACAGCCAGAAAGTGCGGATATCTTTTTTATGTATGTTATCATCAACAGCCAGAAAGTGCGGATATCTTTTTATATATTGTATTATCAACAGCCAGAAAGTGTGAATAGTTTTTTATCTATCTTATCATCAACAGCCAGAAAGTATGGATATTTTTTTATCTATCTTATCATCAACAGCCAGAAAGTGCGTAACATGTTTTTCTTTTATTTTTCAATTGTCCGCGATCAATGATTCCACGACTTTACAGTCAGAGCACGCTGAACGTTATACGTTATTCATTATTACTATGCAATTATTTTATATTAACTTTCAGTTTCATTTGTTTTGATTCTTGAAAAGCACAAACTTATACAATGAGCTATCTGTGCCGGGCCCATCTCGAGTGTAGAAATCGAATTTTTAGCTTATAGGTCCTCAGACTTACAACTGAGCCTCCGGAGGAGAGAGTGAGGCTTAGATTTATGTATCTAATGTAAAACTTAAAAAGTGATCTTAGAAATCATATTCAAAAAATGTGCGTTTGAAAGAAAATTATATGAATAGAAACTAATAACTAAAGTAATCAAAAATTTAATCTTTGTAATGCATAATAAAATGTACATAAAACCACAAGGTTATAAAATCAATTATGTTGTGTGCAGACAAATTTAGCCTCCGTCTGGCAACAAATCCAATGACATAGCCATCTGAGCTTCGCAGTCGTGAGGTATTTTAACTCTTTTTTTCAGTCCAACTAGAAGGTAAGGAATGTTTTCAAGCGAGATCTTATGTACAGATAGCTGAAAGTGGATAAGTTTAAATTCACGTAAGTTTTGAAAGAGCGCTTCAGATCCTTCATCTCCAGCAGTCATGGTTTTTTCGTTTTTCGTTTAATAAATCTAATATGAAACACAAATAGCTAACAACGTGCAGCAATATAGCCAAATTGTATAACGATTTAAACAGTACAATTTCGATCTAGATTGATAGTAAGTAATTTTACAAAATTAAATGCGATTACGCATTAATATCTTCCATGAGTTATACGAAAACAATAATTTTATTTTCATTCAACTGCATTCTACTTATGCATTACTTTATTCTCCCATTGCAGTAATAATTTCGCATACATTATTTTTCCTTTTTATAAATTTTTTATGTATTTAAGGGCTCTGAATGCAGGTACTTCCATGATTTGCGAAACCGTCACATCTTGTGTGAGCTACACTTCAGGAAAGCGATTTTAGGCCACAACGAACAATCCGGGATCAGACGATTCAGCACACGACGTGAAAAATAATCGTACAAGTAATGTACACAACGCCACTTATAAATAGAAGTACGAGATATATCGAGAGCAATGGTATCGTTACCAATAGTATTAGTCGTATAGCAAAATTAAATAGTTTAAATTTAACCAATTTGAATAAATACTTAGGAAGTTACACATATATAAAACGAAGCATTTCAGTAAGATGAGAAACATTTGTTTCCACTAAAACTAGCACTAAATGAAAGTTAATTAAATATAGATTTACTTTTTAACATTGTAAAACCTGTATTAATGCATTTTTTGTTTATTCTTTTCGGAATTTTTTTCAAGGAAAATCATTGGCAGACAGCACAGCTGGAAAAATTTCGATCAACGCGGGAAGTTGGGAAGTATATCAGTTAACACTTAGTGACAGGCCTTATTCGTTGTTGAGAGCGCCTCGTCTGTCATGGCTTTCGGGTATATATAACCGTTTTGAGTTCCTCGGCATTTCTTTAAGATAACTCTCCATATCTATACTTGCTCCGAATCGTTGTTGGATGTCAGCTATAGCGTCACAAACATCTCTATATCCGAAATAAAATCACATCATTTGTCAATTTTCCAACAACTTAATGACGTATTAAGTATATATATATCTTTCCTTTTTCATTTTTGATATATTTTAAGAGTATTTTCATGAGGAAAAATTTGCATTTTATAGACAGTAAGGTGTTTTAAATTTATGTAATGTTTATAAATATCGTCTTTAAATGATTCATTTTCTCATAATTTAGTCGATTGATTAATAAGTGTATTCATTTTTATAAGGTTTATGATTAAAATGAGAAATTCAAAAGTTATCGACCATCAGTGGTTCAGCAGTAAGTTTGAGGGCTTACACGGTAAAAGTCAGACTTTATACTGGTGGTGCGCAAAGCGCTGATGGCTCATTCATCGTATAATTTAATTAAGTACAAACAAATCATAACAGCAGAACTCCCCTTCCCATTTTTTAATGACGTTTCGATCTAGCGGATGAAGTAGATTGTCCGAATTTATTTTATCAGTACTTGCGAAAGATAAAGTTTACATATGCGCAAGAAACTCACGCAACTAATTTCAAGGTCACTTAAAAATAAAACTTTAAAATACTTCATCTTCAAATCTTTAAGAACAACTAAAACTTTTCTTTACAAATGTTTGCTCACCATCTACGAAGACTATATACCTTACAAAACAGCGTGCAAGCTCTAACTCTGAAACTTTGAGGTTGTACCTTGTCAAACAACACCAAGTGTTGTAACGTTTCCGCTCATTCCGACCTTGTTTCCCTACTTGTTGATTCTCCCATTCCTACTTCCTAATTGTTTATTATTTAAGTTTTTTATACACTTGTTTCACAGCTTTTTTGGTACTAAGTCTCGAGAGTGACTGAGCTCTAGGCCTATCTTTCTCGTAGCTTTTCTTAGAGCTATCTCTCCACATTTCCTGTC
Source organism: Limulus polyphemus (assembly GCF_000517525.1). Lineage (NCBI taxonomy): Eukaryota > Metazoa > Arthropoda > Merostomata > Xiphosura > Limulidae > Limulus > Limulus polyphemus. The sequence continues at coordinate 941,484 of NW_013665675.1, read as the reverse complement.
TTTTCCTAATATATATTTCCTATAGTTTTTCTTCCATCTAGCCATGATAGTAGCCTTTTTTTAGGTGTATTAATGGCTAATGCTTGTTTCGCATATTCAGCATTACTGTTTCTAGCCTTATTTCAATTATTGCAGTAATGATCTCTTCACTGGAACAAAGACTTTTCTATGCTATGAACATAAAATTTTCTCCTTTTCTCTTGTTTTGTTTCCTTGAAAGGCATATTTTAAAAATTGCACTGTTTCAAATACAACCTTAGATGTTAATATATCACAACCTAGTTTGAAAACAGTACAAAGGTAAATTACACAACGTATCATTCTTGTTTTCACTCCAAAGCGCTTGAGAAAAGCCACGTCAAATTTCATCAGTGGTAACTTTCGTCCTCACGTAGGAGACTCATCTCTTAGGCACCAACTGCCAAGGTAGCATTGCTTTGTTCAACACAGAACCCTAAAATCAGATGAATATAACTGAAAACTAAATTTTCAAGAGTTAGACCATAGTTAGAACCTAGATCTAGAGAATCTACGTAGTCCGCGTTTTTTTTTATCTAGCTGATACAACTACAGGCTGATCAGCTCCTTAGTATTGTTGCAAAATGGTTATTGTTATTACCTTTAGCCAAGGTAGCGTAATTCAGTCATATGCATTTAGATTTGCATAATGTGAAGGCAGATAAAGCTGTGCCTTTTCAACAAATTTATGATTTTGTGAATTTTTTTTTTTACTCTACCGACTTTTCAAGTTCTTCGGTGGCTTGTTACTCTGCAGTTGGTTTGTTTACTACTCAACAGCGTGTGCAAAGCGCTTATAAAGTTTTGTTTACATGCTGTTTGCAATGTGTTCGAGATTTTAATTTGTATTGCACATATTGCACATCTGGCCCATTCCTACTATAAGTACTGCTGTAGTGATGAAATCATAAAAGTATAAAGTACGCAGCTTTGATTCTAGGTAACCCATTTTCCGTAAAATGCTCAAGGGCACCTCTTAGTTTCTTTATTGACGAGTGTGTAGATATGAAATCAAGAAAATAACACCGGGGGGCCTAAATTGCAAGGTTAATCTAAAATCACATGCTCACAATCGGGCCTCAAGAATCTGATAAGATGTCGTTTTTCAGGATTGTTCAGTGTACATAAATTGAGATTCCCTATCTATCTAAAATATATGTTTAAATTTTAACAAAGATTTAATATCCATACAAAAGTTGTTGTTTTTCTCTGTCTACATATTACTAATATAATGTTTATAATGTTCAAAACGACAGCTGAATCACAATAATTTAATCTGGCATTTCATTCACTTAGTCTCATTTGTTTTCTAAATTGGATATGATAACTGTCTTTATTTGATAATACTTTAGCGATCTGAATATGACTAAACGTAATTAGGTGTTTAAAATTTGACTGCAGATCATTTTGAATACGAAGTACTACTGAAAACGTAACAGAAGTTTATTATAACGTAGAATTTACCCTATCGCTCAAAAGCCACATTTTTGCAAATAAAATGAAATCAACACAACTATAGTCAAATTATTTGATATAATAACAATAAAGAACACATGCAAATATATCATAGCATACTTAGTTACATTTGAATATTCGATTTGTTGTTGGTTATTGTTAAGATCAAAGGGCAAGGAAGTCGTTAGAGAATATTGGAGCAATTGTATTTACGTATTTTATCTCCGATCCTGTAAAAATTCACTGGTATCGTATCAGAATGGTCATTTTAATGTTTTCTCTTCCTTTCTTAGGGGATGGAATTTTCCAGAATATTCTCTTGAACATACTGTTGGTGTGAACGTGCTTTGTAATCACTATGAAAAGAACCTATACTATAAATAGGTGGAGTGAAAAAAAGTGTCATTGGCCACTATTCAGTTCTTCATGTTATATAGCCGTACAATAGCAGATATAATAAATAAACTTGATATTCCGAAAACAGATGTTGATCAAAGTTTAGATTGAACAGGACCTTCATTGAAGTTAGACTTCGAAATTAAACAATTTTCGGAATACTAAGTTGATTTATTATATCTGATATTCTCTTGATAATTATTGTTAAATTACACTTTGGTTATTATGTAAAATTTAAATTTCCAATGAAAATAATTCGATTATGCATTAATTTATACAATTTAACCTATATTGCTATATAATAATAAATTCTGATTATACGTGTGTATATTCTAATAAATCTAACTTGAAAAGCACAAAGAGAATGCAGCCCTCGCCCATCAGTATTTCCCAATATTGCAGTAACCAACCTAACACATACTACAATAATCCCTAATCCTCAAAAATGTGGGTCAAGGTGCCAAGCTTCTCTTTCAATCTCGGTTTGTTATTGAACTTTAGTCTTTATTCAAGATGAAAAAATGTTTTGAATCATACTGTTTTCATACACACACATACAAAAGTCAAAATAATACCCCTTCTCCTCCCCACCGTTCGATAGGCGGGAGATAAGGATATATCATCTTCTAAAACTTTTGAACGTTAATGTACTACCAAATAGTACATATGGTAAATCTCTTGTCTTATTGAATAATAAGAAAATATTTCTAACATCCTCCACGTTTATTTATTTATAAATTCAAAATATAACAAAATTACTGCTTCTTGTCCTATAATTGTGTCCTAAAATTGGTAAGGTAATTTTTCATATTTGGTGTTATTTTGGTGATCTGAATTACAATAATTAGCATATTGAGATCTTCAGTTTGACTGGTAACATATATTGAGTGTACGCTATCAAGTTTCTAAGGGCATAGTAAAACGATTAGAAGGAATAAGTATATTGAATTTGTTGATTATAACGGAAGGTATGGTAGTCTACTATGGCTATGAGTCACGATAATTGGCGATGCTAGTATAACTGAATCTTTTCTCCTTGAGTGTTGGTGATTGAGAGCTAATAAAAGTTTGTGGAGAATCACGCTATAGTAAGCTATTATGTTGTAAGTCGTGCAACCGTATAGAGAGGTGTTTAGTATAATTGCATGTTAGTATTTCAGTTGGGTGAATTATTAGTCATGGACTAGGCATTTATGAAGAAGCACTTAAAGAAAGGTCATAACTGGTCGGCAACGAATACTTCATTCTATTCCCGAAGTTATGTAGTAATTCTATGATATGGTGCAGTAAGTGCGATGTGAAATGTCACTTTGTAAATCTGTGGGAAAAAAATGTAAAAATATGGTCTTTACACTAAAGCGGCATGTAACAATGTTAAAATCACTATTTGAAGAAGCATGGTATTTGAAACGGTTCGTAGACAGAAACAATTTCAGTGTTGTTTTACAGAATAAATAAATTACACTTTATTAATGATTGCGGTTGCAATAAGTTTTTAAATATTATTTATTTAAAGATAAGATTTAATAAAAACACTATTTCGCGAATAACACACGGATACGGGAACAATGAAAAATCATTTATTACTATTATTATTACACATTTCTGTACTAAGAATATCGTTACAAAACTTACGAAAAACAACAAAAAGTAAGGTACATAGAGCACAGCTTTAAACTTTACCATAAGTTTGGTATAGCTAAAGTGTCCGTTAAAAACAGTACTCAGAGCATTTGTAAATATCAAACACGAATACCTTTTAATACACACACATATACATATATGTATATAATACCCCAATATAAACAACCAATAATTTACAAAACTTATACAAATATTTCTTTTGATATTCTTGGATCTATTTATAATCGTCGTTTTAATATATTTTTTTTTTTTATTTATATAAGCTAGAAACCGGGCTTTGATACCCATGGTTGGCAGAGCATAAATAGCCCATTGCGTAGCTTTGTGCTTAACTTCAAACAAACAAACAAACAATTTATTTATATAGAGTTACAGGAGATAATTTTATAATTTTAGATTTGTATTTTTTATTAATAATATTAGTTCAACACTTAAAGTATTTTAATAAATAAAAAATTTCAATTCTACCCACCATTTTGAATGGTATGGTATTTATCGAAAACATAATTGTTTACACATGTTTGATAAAGGTATATACACAATTATTTCTGTTTCCACATAATGTATCATTTAAGTATTCTAGTACGTATAGTTAACACTTATGTATGATAATTATGATATCTGGGGATAATCTAGACTTTATCAAAATTGGTAAAAGATTAGAGTCTTAAAATCAGAATAATATAGAGGTCATAGTCAATTATCTGATTTAGTACATATTTTGAAGTTTGAATTTAAATATTTATTAATGACACAAATTTTGAACATAACATAATATTGCTACATTCAGTATTCGAAACCCACTTTTTAAAGTATTTGACGGATTTATTATTATTATACATTTATTTTAATATTGATGTTTGTTTAAACTAAATATATATTTAGAAATGTACATAACTTATACTGTTAAATAATTATTGCGAAACTCCCGCCTATTCTCTAAAGTTGAAGAAGATTCTCGATTGTAGGAATCAACAATATATATGTGTGTGTACGTAAACGCTAGTGTTAGCGTCAATATTGTTACTGAAACTTTGAGTAACTATCCACACGCCTATAAATATAACCAACGCGCCAAAAAAAAAGGTATCTATTATAGGGTTGCTGTAATTAGTGTGCTATAAACTTCGTAAACTATAACCGTGATTAACGTTTATTAATCGATAACTTCAGATATATTGACCAGGAACGTTTATAAATTTCGAACATTAAAAAAATCATTCAACTTTAGTGGATTCACGTCGGACGAAGATATTATATAACTTCAGCGGTAAAAGAAACTCGACCTGTAACCCTCGATAAGATATCAAGGAAGTTCCAAACTAGAAAGAAGACTTTGTATTGCTTGTATGTTTGTGGAACTTTTGTATATAAATCATTGTTTATAATAACTATTTGTAATAACTGTTATTGTAAATTGTGTTATTGTTTGTATATTAAAATATATTTGTATTGAAAAAACTGTGTTTATCAACCTTGTTGGCAAGTGTCATAAAGTGAATACATATCGACATTTATTTAATTTCTAAATATAAATAATCATTTAATTCAGTTTCAGGCTATTCGAAGTTATAATACGTTACGTAATAACTTGGAGACTCATCCGGGATAAATTGTAATACGTAACAAGTTCAAACTAATTTCCCGACAAGTTTCTCTGATAAACATCCTCGCGAACAGCTGTAGATTCAGCATAGTGATGTAAGTGAACCTTCCATTTGAAAGTATTCTACTGAATTTTCGGAGTTAGTGTGAAAATACTGGGAATATGAAGGTCTAGACACTTTAAATAAAATTAACAAAAGCACTGAAAACTTAACACGTATAGCCTTCCTGAGAAATAGATTTCTTCAATACTAAAATGCTCATATAACTCCGAAAAGGTCTTCTTTTTGTAAAATTGAGAGTGAAAATGATACAAAAGAAACGCTTGGATTACAAACATCAGCTCGCCATTAATCAGCTATCAGATTCAGTTGACGTCACACTTTGGTTTACAAAGGATATTCTAGCTCTAAGTAGTTTTAATCCGGGCTCAAAATACACTGAAATATCACTGTGGGTGAAAGACGGTTTCTAGCAAAAGAACGAGAGCTGACCGAGGATTACATGTTGCCGCTAAGACAATGTGGAAACAAAATAGTCTATAATCTGAAAAAAAAAATGTTATCAAACTGGTGTATTTACATGTTTTATACTCACCAAAAAGAAACCTATCATTCCATAGGTATTTTAAGAACTTGTACCATTTCGCCACAATTTAAATCTTCGTATTGTTATCTGACACTGGGCAGCTTGTACATAATTGAATAAGTAGGGTTGTTT
>NW_013665675.1:887543-935028 GCF_000517525.1 Limulus polyphemus | reverse complement strand
GCACTCCAAGCTTTAACTTGTTGTTAAACAAATGTTTAAACAACTCTACTTATTCAAAAAAGTTATATCACTATAGATGGTAGAAAACATGATATACCTGCATACCACAGATGTTTATATATATTTCTCAATCTTTTTACATAAAAGCACAAATGTGCCTTGTTGATGTAAAAAAAAAATAAGTTTTATATATGACTACCATAAACGTTAACTGATATTCAATTTTATTTTTGCTAAAACGGGGAAATTTTCCAATACTAATGTGAAAATTCAAAAATGTCTAAATATTATCATAGTAAGGAATTCGTTGAAATATTAAATCTAAGTATGGCCTTTTTTCTATTCAATTATGTAGGAAAGTATTGTTTGTAGAAACTAAAATTGGTTATTTTTAACCTCCACATTGGAGGTTAGCTAAACTATTCATAATTTCTTCTATAGATATAAACTTTTAAGCTTGTTAAATTGAAACCTCAATCCCTTAGTTTCCCTACGCTTACATAAACTATTTTAAATTTATTGGTTTGTTTGTAAGTTAACACAAAGCTACAGAACGGGCTATCTGTGCTCTGCCCAACACGGGTATTGAAATTCGATTTCGCAGACATACCGCTGTGCCACTGGGGGGCAAATTTATTGGTGTTCTGAAATACAATATTTTCATTAAGAGAAGGGTTTTTAAACTTGAATGAGAAGTTACTAGTATTATATATATATATATTACCTTTAGAATACCTTTCAATTAATTTCTATAGCACAATTTTATTTCTATTTGTAAGTATTATCTCTTTTTTGTCCCCCAGGGGGTCAACAGTATGTTTTCGATTCAATGCGGTGGACAGAACGCAGATAGCTCACTGTTTAGCTTCATGCTAAAAGAAACAACAACAATTATACTTTTGCCACAATAAATTTTAGTTTTACGTAGTTTCTTATAATATAAAATGGCTTACCAATGTGTTCAAATGACGAAGACTTTTGTTACGCACTATTAGCGACTAGACTAGAATGTGAGTGTTAACATGCGTACATTATTCTAAGCAACTCTTAGTCTTTAAAATAATTATATGAAACTTATAATGAAGTATCAACATTTTCGCATTAATATTATTTGTACTGTACTGTTTTACAGCAAAGCCATATTGGGTTATCTACTATGTCCACCGCGGATTTTATCATTGTAAATCCGTAAACTTGCCTCTGTCCTATCGGGGGACATTACGCATTAATATCTTCCATGAGTTATACGAAAACAATAATTTTATTTTCATTCAACTGCATTCTACTTATGCATTGCTTTATTCTCCCATTGCAGTAAGAATTTCGCATACATTATTTTTTCCTTTTTATCAATCTTTTATGTATTTAAGAGCTCTGAATGCAGGTACTTCCATGATTGGCGAAATCGTCACATCTTGTGTGAGCTACGCTTCAGGAAAGCGATTTTAGGCCACAACGAACAATCCGGGATCAGACGATAAATATTAACACATTGGAGTCACGTGATGTACTCTCTAGGAGAATCTGTCTACAAGCAATAACAAACAGCCTCATTCAACTTCTACGTGTCATTGGGCACATTGCTTCAATGGCCCCCTAGCGCTTAAACTTCCTGCTCGCGCGTAATTCTGACTAAAGGTACGCCACTTTAGCGCAACCAACACTTTGCTGAATACAATTTAATGGGCTCTGCTTAGGACATAAGGGGTGATAAAGGACACCTGGGATATTCACATAACGAAAATCTATTATTTCCAATTCAACAGTTCGTATCTGAACATGATTTAAAATGTTAGCATTGTAGAAACCCCGGATGCCTTAGAAGTTAAACATTCACAACTAACTAAATGTTCAACAGCCCTTTCAACCAACTTTGAGTTCGTTGGTTTTTCAAGGTACAAAATATTTTGACGCCGAATGAAAACTGGTGAGTGGACTAAGAGTATAATAAATGGTTGCCAAGCTCATTGGTGTTTTAATATTTGACGCAAGGTACAATTTTATTGTTCGCAGTTTTCAAGTTATATTAGCCAAACATAAACGTATCATTCAACTCAAATGAAGTAATAATGTATTGTCTTGAAACTGTAAGTTTGTAAAATACATATAACGATTTTGTATGCCGATAACTTCTACATTGTTTTATAGCTTTATGTATCAGATCTCGACAAAACACTTCTCTCTTCTCAGAATAATAAATTGTTACGTGGAAAATCAAGGCCGTGTAGAGGAATAAACTCTTATAGAGAAAATTTAGTCGAATATTTCAAGGAAAAAGTACTTATAATTTTAATATGAACTAGAAGCTAGATGTGCCAAATTGTGTAGTTTAAGGAAAGACAATTATCGCTAGAATACTATAGCCAGCTATGGCATGTGTTTATGAATAATACAGAGTACTTTAAATTCAACGCTTCACTGACATGGCTAATTAAAATACCTTTTATGATACTGCAATAAGTACATTACCTATATTCAAACTCTACACCATTAGTTATAAACTTCCAGTATCATTGCTTTATCATCAATTTTAACGTCTGAGGAATTACAATTAATACTTGTAGTACAAATGTAATAGCATGAAGTCGTATTAAGGTCGTTTTTACATATAATTTTGAAACAAGCAGAATGCTAACCATAAATGTAGAAGTATGTTATTCTAATATTTAAAGCTAATTATCGGTGTTCAATGTTTTTGTTCTTGTTTCGTATGATTGATAAATACTACTCCAGAGTTTTATAAGAAGTAATGAGATGTATATTTTAAACATTTATATATCAATATATGGTTTTATTCTTGTGTTTAAAATCGTCGAACCTCTTACTTGACAACATTAAGATTATTTTTGCTTTGGTGTTCAAAAAAAGTGGAGATGGAGTTAAAAAATATCGATAAAGACTTACGAAAACTTCTCCCTTCACTAGCACTCAAACAAGAACAGGGTCGAATGTGGTATAGTGATTGGTGTGCCGTGGTGCAGATCGAACTGCTTCATTTACTAGCATCCAAACAAGAAGAGGGTCGAATGTGGTATAGTGATTGGTGTGCCGGGGTGCAGATCGAACTGCTTCATTTATTAGCACCCAAACAAGAACAGGGTCGAATGTGGTATAGTGATTGGTGTGCCGGGGTGCAGATCCAAGGCCCGAGGTTCAAGCACATGATATTCGACTGCAAAAGTGACAGTCTATTACACTATTCCAAGAAAGATGTTAACTAGGTGGCGTGTGCTGCTAATTATTATTTTTTAACTTCTGGTCAATATTTCTTAATTTAGGGAAGCCTATACTTGACTCTCCAGGTTTGCAGTCTGACTGATAAACCTATGAGTTGCACAATGTGCTTTTCTTGTTGAAATTTAAGAACAACAAAACAAAATTCACATTCATATTTATAATTATATAGATAAATAAATATATACATGTTGTTCTGTAGAGTAGTTAATAATGTACTCTAAGAACAATGCATTTTTAGTTCTATTTTAAATATAAACAGGTTTGACTCAGTATGGATTTGAGAAACGGATTTCTTCAAAATTCTCAAAGTATTTAGTCACAGTGAGTCATAATATAGTTCGTAATTTTTATGTAGTGTTTCTGTGACATTAAGACAAAACTTTCAAAACAAGTGAATTAATTATCATTATTACTAAATTTTGTTTATACCTATAGGATTATAATAGTAATATTTGTTCTTTGTTGTACGTCCATGTAACTACTTCGCACGGTTTGGATAGATCTTCACCAAAATTCGTATGCAGCTTTATTAGATCCCTGAATAGGTACATGCAAATTTTCCGTTTTGCCTTTTCCGGTTTTTATGGACGTTTTTGCGTTTTTTAGCACCACCTCACCTCCTGGAGATGGATCTTTATCAAATTTGGTATGGTGTTTCATTGGGTCCATGGAGAGATACGTAAAAATTTTCAGTTTTTTATTTTGCGTTTTGAGTTTTTATGGGTGTTTTTGCGTTTCTAACGACTTCTCCGCCCCCTGTAGTTTGACCTTCATTAAATTTGGTGTGGAGGTCCAATGGGTCCATGGAGTGATACTTACAAATTTTCAGTTTTAAATTTTGTGTTTTGCAGTTTTTATGGGCGTTTTAGCATTATTACAATTGCGTAGAAGGGAACCAAGTTTTCATGTTCCAAGATAACCTTTCATTAATCACGAATTTACATAACTTCCGTTCAGGAGACAGGTACTCCAGCTCGTTGTAAATTAATTTCAACTAATGATATTTTTCAACTGAAGTTTTTTCCTTAAGTCTGTAAGAAGTTTATTTTGCCTTATGGTAGCTATCGTTAATTAGATTTCGTGGTACTTTGATATGCTTTCAAAATAAGTGATTAGGAAAGAAATATTTTATTTTTCCTGTTTTCTGTCTCCCGAAAATAGGAGAGTACAGACGACATTAATACTATAATCCATCCTCATGTTTTGACTCGATATTTCAAATTCTGAATTAACTGCTCTTTATGAGAAATATAAGTACAATACAACGATTTTGGGTGTCGAAAATAGGAAAGAAAATCGTTGTATTGTACTTATATTTCTCATAAAGAGCAGTTAATTCAGAATTTGAAATATCGAGTCAAAACATGAGGATGGATTATAGTATTAATGTCGTCTGTAGGGTGTAAGTCCCTTGAGTAAAGGACACGAGATACATTAATCTATATTTGTGACTGATGTATTTCTACAGATCGAACATTTTGAATAAAAGATTTTCAATGCCTTCTATTTCAGAAATGTTGCCCGACAAGGCAAGACAAAGTTAGATCAAGATTTATAAATACTAAAAGTGCCTCACGTAGACTTTGTACAATATAAATTTAAATTAAAATGTTTCTTTATTCGAGCAGAGCGAGAGTAATAACAATGTCATACTTGAACCTGTCTCTTCCTCTTTCTACTGCCGTAGCAAAAACACAAAAAAAACAACAACATAATGAATGATAATTTTTTCTATATCGATTTTCTTAGTATAAATCAAAAGAATAAATACGCGAAAGAAATTCTATCGCATTAACGATTCGTTGTTGTGCAAAAGATTCACACACAAAAAATACACCTATTAATGAAATATTTGTTAATAGAAACGGTCAAGGTTAATCAAAAAATAGAACAATCTTGTTTCTTGGATTTTTTTCTTGAAAAATTTGAGTCGTTACGATTTTTTTCTTGTTGTTGTTGTTGTTCATGTCGTTTCTCTTCATATATTGAACGTTTGAATCATTTGCGATATTTCACTTATCTGGACATTTATACATCTGTATTGTTTAGACTAACTTTTACCTATTTCACAAAGTCCTCTATTGATGTCTTAATAAATGGCCCATATATATCTGTAAAATAAACCTAAATAAAGTGCATTAATCTTAGAAGACAGGCTAGACTACTTTAAATATAGCTAAATAATATTGTAATACCATACTAAATGTGATTCTATGTAATGATGAGACATTATTTCCAGATAACAGAAACATTGTTATTTTTCATTCGTAAGTATGACATTCTGTTTTAATAACAACAAATTAAAAGAAAATAGAAAACAAAGGATTCTGCTAAAAATTTGGTTGGCAATTCCGAGATACGTTTTAGTTGATTGGCCTTAGTAAGGTTTAGGTTCCTTTAATATAAATTCAACGTGCAGTGGAAGTTATGTGCCGAAATGGAAGCTGAGCAGGTAAGTGTAAAGTTTTGTCTAATTTTATTCGTATGAAAAAGGATTTTATTCAATTGTAGAATTACATGTTTCTATTTAGTTTGCTGTCTGAATTCATCGAAAAGTTCTGTATAACGTTTCTGAAACGTGTTTTGTAGGTACTTAATTTTTCTCTGGTATATATATATATATGAGTGAACTTAACTACCAGGCACTAATTACCAAGTTATTTTCTGTTCCCGTGTATATTGCGGATATTATTTTGTGAAAACTAGTCTAACTGTTGAATGATGATGTCATGTACAGCAAATATGTGTTGGTTAATACGTAATATTGAGATATATACATGTGTGTGTGTGTGGCAGTGTATGTGTGTTTGATTGTATATATGTATATATGAACTAGTGTGAGTATATTTAATTATTCAATTATGTACAAGACCATAACCCTTTTAGATAGATAAAGAATCTGACTTGGATACTGAGGTGTAATATATTCAATATGGTGTTTTTTCGTATTTTCATAATACAGGTGAAGAATATGTATACTTTGGTCTTAGACTGAACTATTCATAATCATGTGATTTCTCATGCTTTTACATCCCTACCATCTGAACTGAAGGTGTGACATGTCTACCATATATATATATATATAGTTGAAAGAGTAATAGTGATCCCAGATACCAGAGAAGATCCTGAAAAACCACCTCATTATTCAGGAAATACACTTGGCTTGTTTACACCCACAGCTAATAGCCTCAGTTTGACGTAATTAGTGTTACTGTAATTTTTATTACTTTGTAAGTTGAATTTACATTATTTTGTATTTTTATTTTTTAACTTGTAAGGTTTCTGAATTGTGTAATATGGGCATAGTTTAATGTTTAACTTGACTTTGTATTATTATTTTGATTTATTGAATTTGGATTTTGTTTCGTATTATAATTTTATTTTTAGTTGTATTTTATTTAATGTTTATATTGTTGTTGGGGCATTTGTATTGCTTTTGTTGTTGTCGTGTACTTGTAATGGCATCATGCGTGTAATCTGAAAAAATACTCTGACAATTAATTAACTTTCAAATTCGGTTTAGATTAAAATGTTTAATTTCAAAAATTGGTCTCGGAAACCTTGAGATATAGAAAGATGGATATGACGATATTAATATCATCACATTTTATCCTTTCGTCTATAATGAATATCAATTATAATTTAGGTTCTTTTTTCCCTAATCTTATATGGAAGCATTCCAAATGTAGTTAGTAACTTCTTGGTAAACTGGATATACTAAGGTCGTTTGTTGTAATTTGCGCAAAGGGACTCGAAGGCTATCTGCGCTAGTTGCCCAAATTTTGAAATTACAGACTAGAGGGTAGTCAACACCACTCACCACCAACTTGTAAGTTACTCTCTTCAAATAGTAGGATTTCACCGCCACTCTTGTAACGCACCTATGGCCCCAAAGTGCGGAGCATGATCTTTTTTTTCGGTAACGGCGATGAAACATGAAATTCCCGATTGAAAGTCCGGCATGGTAGCCATTAAGCCTAAGGACCTTGTGCTTTATTATTTTTTACGCACGTTTTTCTTTGGGATGTATGATAAATTGGTTACTAATAAAATTCCTGATAAAAATTATTTGATAGAGTATAAATTATTTGAAAGTATAAAGTATTTCAGGCTGTTTTTAAAATAGATACTCACTCAGTTTTTATCATGTAATGTCGATCTGCCTTTTTTTTCAATTAGTTTAATAGCTTTTCTAACATCTTTGTAAGACAAATATTGGAGCAGCGAATCTAGTTTTGTAGGTAAGAATGTTCTTTCTTTGTATATTATTGTCGTTCGTTTAAACCGTTCTACTTTGATCGCTCATAAATATCTATATCAAGAAAAACAAACAGAAGGTATTGTACTATAAAAGCAAAGGGAGGTCTAAAAAAAGACTTTCACAAAGTCGATTTTACGGCATCAAGCAAATCACGAAAACAGAGCAATTTGAATGATTTATGTTGTGATTTAGAAAGAAACGCTTTGTAATTTTCTTGTATTTCCAGATCGACTTTTATACGACTCTTAAGATGAAAGTAACCTATATACTTAAATCTATTGTCTCACATATTTCTATGAAATAGAAACAATAAAATGAAATTCTAAAACGTTTTAATCACAGAATGAAAGTAACTATTTCCAGATAATTCTCATTATCAGCTTTTCTTTAACTATTTAACATCGCATTCAGAAGTAGTAGTTGATATTTGGGTGAACAGCGGCAATCTAAGCTATTCCATTTCGACAATTATTGACTGAGCTGTAAGTTTTTCTCAGAATGAAAAAAAAAATGGGGGGAACCTTCATCATCGAAACGATTTTTTTCATAAGCTAGATGTCAGATTTATGACCTGCCAAAAAGGTCGTGAAGAAAAAAAAACTTTTTGAGTCTGATTGTATTAGTCTTCTGAGCTTTAAACTTAATCTAGAAAACATTGATTTCATTTCTTTCACCTACGTTCGCTCTGGTTCGTATTTTCTAAAAAAATAATAATATCAGATGGTTTGATGAATCTTTGAGATTTCAGTTCTTCATCTAACACGAAGAGCCATGACGTTTACTTCATTATTCAGTTTGGATATTTTTATATATATATAATTTTTGTTGTTTTAATTTCCTTGTGAATTATTTTCAAAGTATTTATTACATGTAAAGCAGTAGGCAAAGCTAGTTGTAAGTTTTAAAATTCAGTATTTCAGTGCCCCCCAGTGGTACAACGGTATGTCTGCGGACTTACAACGCTAGAAACCGGCTTTCGATACCAGTGGTGGGCAGAGCACAGATAGCTCTTAGTGTAGCTTTGTGCTTAATAACAAACAAACAGTATTTCAGTTTTACAAAAAAAGAAGTAAAATATATAACGTAGGCGAGTAAGGGAAGGACCAACTGTACCAACCTCACATACAAAAATAATTAATGACTAAAATGAAGTAGTTTGCAAGAGTGAGAGTCAACTTTATAAAGCATTTACGCCATAAAAGCTATAATGTAAATTAGCGAGAAAATTAGCTAATCGCAATGCTTTAATGTTTATCTTGAATTAGTGAAAACATAAATTGACTCTTATTCAACACCATTTGTCTCTCGTCGATGATCATATATATATATATATTAAATAAGTGATAATTAATTTTTCCTTAATGTTACAGCAGTGAGTCTACGGACTTACAATGCTATTGTCCGGAGTTCGATTCCCCGCGTTGGATCCTACAGATAAGCCCAATGTCGCTTTGCTCTATTGCGAACAAACAAACAATGCTACTGTCATTAATATTATTAGTTAAAATGTTCAATATATATAGTTTTATTAATTTGTATTGTTACACTTTTTATCATAGAGGCTGTCTTATGTTGTTAGCTTAGTATATGGATTTCAGAATAACTTAAATATCCTCAAGGGATATTATTTGGTTTACAGCTGAAAATATCGTTAACAGTTGAAGCACCTAACTGATGAAAAAATATAATCTTTACAAGAAAGAAGTGATGTATAGTTTTAATCTAAGTGCTTAGCTTGTTTTAAGTAAAAATCAATATTAATAAAAAAGAAGTCAAATCCACTTGTAAAACGCTACACTTGATAATAATTGGTGATACCTGATGTTCATTCTTTTAGAACTGCAAATTAATTTAATAAGTATATATATGCGATCTTAAACTTTCATAACCATTCAACAAGTAGTAGTTTAAACTGCTCATTTATCATAAAAACTATCAATTTAATGTACTTATCAAGATGAAACAACTAGGATATACTACATGATTTCTACCCTTTTTTCCCCTTTGTAAAATTCCCTGCTTTGAGAATATGCCAATAACATTAAGTAGTGAAGAGGAACAGTGTGTTGGAAGTGTGTAGGAAGTAACGAGAGATATTACACCACCGTTGCATGTAAGACTCTGTATCATTCTATTTTACATTAAATTTGAAAATACTGACAACGCGAAATGTCATTTGCAGCAAAATACGACAACAAAATACTGTGTATAGATTTATTATAACACAAAAGTTACAATTTTCAGCATATTCTCTTTCTTTGTTATTAATATTGCCAAAACCTCAAATTTTTATTCAATCTACATAAGAATAACGAAACCAAGCGTCCCAGTTTTAAAATGAAATATTTGAAAAGTTATGTAAACATTTGAAATTAATAATTATAAATATTGTGTCATTTGTGTGTTCCACATTCAAAATCCTCTTCGTGTGTATTCACGATCTTCGTTTATTTTCATGAAGTTTGAAAAAATAAGCCTCATTCAAAGTTAAACTGAAGACTATCACAACTTAGCGGATTTCACCTGTTCCTAGGACTGTCATTTGACGGACAGAACCATATTGTTCTAGGAACAGGATCGCAAACTTGAAAAAAAAAAGTTTGATTGTGGGGTAAACCCATTTATAAATGTTCCAATATTATAAAGTGGGTTGCGTACGTTATATTAAAACCATTTTTGATATGCACATCAGTAAGTCACGTGGAATTCACAAAATATATAAATTCAAAACAAAATTTTAACATTATTGGTGTTACATATGTAGCGTGATTCCACTGAACATCTGGGAATAGTATGTACCAGTGCTTTCCAACGAAAATGTTCATACATCCAGATCATAAACATTACTTAGATCGGAAATTTATAATTTCCAAGGTGGAGATAACCCTTGTACGTAATGGATTTGGAAAGTAAAGAAAAGTGGATCAGTATGGAGCACCTGGACCCTCCAGAAAGAAACCTTCAACAACTTTTACTCCAGCTGTAAGAAAATGAAGCGCGCCATCTTCTAACAGGTGAGAATCCACAGACATAAAGATAAATAGCAAAAGGATCACCTTATAGAAAAGCAACACAAGTTGTTTCCTCAACATATCTGTTTAATTATCGCGGAGATCGAACGGCTTTAGAATGGAATGGATATTGATGCTATTCTTTACAATTATTTGTTTGTTGAATTTCACGCAAAGCTACTTGAGTGCTATCTGCGCTAACTGTTCCTAATTTAGAAGTGATAGAGGGAAGGCATTTTGTCAATACCATTTACCACCAGCTCTTGGGTTACTCTGATCAAATACTAGAATTGACCGTCACATTATAATACCCTATGAATTTTTGTGCGATAAGACTGTTGACATAGGTCCTTTGTTTAATAGATTGATTACGAAAGCACAAGTAGGAAAAGTTTTGTGCTTTAGACATGAAATTGTTACGATAAAGCCATTTGCAATGGAAACTATGCTAAATAAATATTGTCAACATGTACGGTTCTCAGGTAGGGTATTACCGGATTATGTGACATAGATTATAACAACTTAGTGAAGATCCAAAATCGTTTTATATAACGTTCTCAACCACCGTATATTGTTTATCATTTACTAAATGTAATGAGGTATTGATGGGACGGATAATTTTCGTTCGAAGATGAACTTGCGTAATACTATATCATAAAACTTGTGGTAAGTCCTACTTTCGTAATGTCCTATTTTTGTAAGCTTTAATCGAATTTTTGTATTTTCAAAGAAGGCTTGCTTCGTTGTGCTATTTTTACTTTCGTTTTCCTTTTGTCTGGAGGTTAACTATGATCTATCTTTTATATTTACATACCTAGTAAGTTTCATATGGGAACTTAGAGACACATTACACGTTATATAGGTAGATTGGTAGTGTCAAAGTATATAGGAGATATCAAAACGTTGTATAACGCGTGAATTAGACACAGGAAAAACTAAACCCTGTTAAAAGAAGAAAAAAATCAACATAGGAAATACTTTTAATGCGTGTTCACTTGCAATTTACTGTGCTTGAGATCTATCAACGGTACCAGAATTTTGATAAAACAGGACTGAAAAACTTTCAGCTCAGACAAAGTAAAATTATTTCAGAGCATGGAGAATTTTCACATGTTATGACAGATATATCCGAGAAAGTATCTTAGTAACAAATTCACAGTGACGTTGCTAGATGTGACGTCACCACATTTTAACGGGCACTATTTGTGATGTTTGTGGACCATAGTGAAGGAAGATTCAATGTGGGTTCTTTTGAAAGTATGATATAACGCAAACCATCCATCACCCCAAGAATGTGCAGTATGTTTTTGTTCAGTGTATAAACCTTTAGTGCTAGAATTCTGAAAAAAATGTTTATATATCTTTTGATGTGATATGAGTTGTTTTACACAATTATTATATGACAATGTATTATATGTAACTAGATGAGAAGTTCCACTATGAGTATATTGTACCGACTCTAAGTGCTATTCAGGGGAGTTATCGCATTTCACGCACTGAGTCGGGGATCTATTTGAAGAGTGTCTGTGCTTTAAGTCATAAGTATGATACCAATAGCAGTGTAACCAGACGATTAGATGTTTCCAATTCTAAATCTGTCTTGAAAATAAATTTGTAAGTACTTCGAACCATCCCAATGCTCTTGTAACGGAAGGAAACTGCAAGTGATATGTACTTAAATATTTTAGTCACTGAACGCTCCTTCTAAATTTGAAATTCTAGAAGGAGCGTTCAGTGACTAAAATACATATAACAGCTCAAATACATATAACAAAAAATTCATATTTGAGCTTAGGCTTCATTTATATACTTATTTAAAACATTAGTTACCGCCCTCTTTAGAAACCTTGCATAAAATTGAAATAATCTTCACTGTATTAATTTTTCAAGGATAGGAAAAAATTAAATGGTTGGCCCAATATTCCTGATAAAAATCACATTCAGATATTTTCTTCCACATAGAACTAATAATTATTAGAGTGATTTATATCATGAAAATAATGCATATGTATAAGCAATTCCAAAGGATGGACGCAAGAATAATTCCAAAGTCTAGAGATATATAACATATATTATCTTAATATATTCATTTTGTTTCATGAAATGTGAATGTTGTTATTGTTGAATTTGTTTTATTATCTGAAAATGTACTGCCCATACTATCAGCAGGCAATGTTTTCAGCACTGACGATAGTTGGACACTAAATACTTATTATTTTAATATTAAGTATTAATATCAAATATTGTTAATCAGAAGATTTAATGTTATAAGATTTGTGTCAAGAATATAGAACTTGAACGAGGAAGGTAAGCTAATGAAAGTATTTATCGTAGCGTTTGTCGTAAGTAATGATTAGCTGGGTAGCGATAAAACAGAACAGCATAAAGCAAACTTACAGTTTTCCGGTAAATAATGTTTATTATGATTAATATTTTACATGTATCTGACGCTTTTTATGAAATGCATTTGTCTGGAGTGTAGAAATGGTTAAGGCTTCGGTCTTCATTTGGTCATTAAATATCGTCCTTTACACTCCAGGCAGATGTAGTCATAAAATCCTCAAATACAGTGCAGCTTATTAAAATGAAATATCTCATATTATACCATATTGTAAAAATACACTTCATATTTACACTATATTTTTTGTAGAACGTAACAACAGTATTTTTCGGTTATCTTTGAACGTGGTACAAGAAAATAAAGGAACGTTTTTAGTAGAAGAAACAAAAGAACCAGTTTATTCAGGTATACACACTAAGCACGAGGATTCATTTGCTCAACCAAAATGGATTGATGAATACATAGATACAAGAAGGTGATTATAATACGTGTATTTAAAACGGCAATCCAAAATAAAATGTTTTACAGGAAAATAAATACATTGCTTCCTTTTGCAACATTAGATTATTATTATATTTATGTAATCATTTGACATTACATAACATTCATCAATACGTTCACTTTAAGGCTCTTATATTGAGCTTTACTATTGTTTTCTTTTATGCTCCATTTTTCGGGATATTTACAACGTTCATAAAATATTTGTTAAAATCTGAGAATATATTTAGCAGTAATGTTGTTAGTTATTTTTTACAATATATTATTCATGGATAATTATCATTATTTTAATGGAATGCTTAAAAAAATGTAAACATTTCAAACTTTTGTTCTCAATAGTGGGAAATGTAAGTATTATAAACACTTTCAACATCATCTTAATGTATGTTTTCCCTGCAAGTAAAACCTCCAAGTTATGTTTTTAAACATCTTTTTTCACTTTACATTTTCTCTGAAGGGAAAAAAAAAGTAATAATTCAACGGAAGGCACCTGTATTACCACACATAAGGATATTTAAACACGGGTATTCTCTATGTCGGAGTCTCCAGTATTGTAGCTCAAGCCAATTAGTTTTACCTTAGTTTCCTTACATTTCAAACTGTAGTCACATGATGCTGCTTCTATCAGTTCCACTTGATGATATTTAAACACGGGTATTCTCTATGTCGGAGTCTCCAGTATTGTAGCTCAAGCCAATTAGTTTTACCTTAGTTTCCTTACATTTCAAACTGTAGTCACATGATGCTGCTTCTATCGTTCCACTTGATTCTGGCAAGGTAGGACTAAGTCGTTGAGCTTGTAGAAGAAGAGGTATTGACGCTGGAAGCTTTAGAGAGGATAAATTGTTATGTTTTCTTGGAACAGCGGTAAACAATTGAGTCATAAATCACAACAAGTAGCCGAAAAGATTAAAATGTTTTAAACAAACTTTGTTTTTCTCTTCTCAATCAACATAGTTTTATCTTAACTTTATTGTAGATGTGGGTTTAGCAAATATTTAAATAAGATTTTTTTAAAACTTTGGTATGAATTTTCCATTGTATCAAAGTACGTTTTTCGATTTGAAAATAATTAATTACTTAAACTGCTAAATATTTATACTTAATTGAGCTTTACTGAAATTCAAAATGCGCTAATGAATAAATTCAAGAATAGTTTGCTGATTATATATAAGTTCTATTTAGGAGTATGGTAGGGTATATATATATATATTACCACTTTTATATGATAATGCAGATGAGTGGCGGAACGGGCGACATGATTAACACCTATATATTTGGTTTACATTGAATTCCATCCTTATTAAAAAGTCGTCACAGGTAACAGAGGTTGAAGGAATAAATGTCACAACTCATTCGTGCAATGAAAGAGCAAAGAAATGCATAATCTCGCGCTCCGGAATTTGGAAGACGAATATCTGTAACACAGTATGTAAAAGCACCTAAACATCATCCTACCACATGCAGGAAGGACTGCTGCTATCATTGTCATACGTCGAAGACTGGTCGTCCTGGGACCTCATATTATTCAGAAGGTGGTTACTTGCAAGTTGCACTTACCCTAATGAACTTTAAACAAGGTATTTCACAAAATATTCGTCCTTCTAAAGAAACATAAGCCACGAGTGAACAAGTTTTTCTGTAAACACATTACACAAATAAAGACAAGCTGCAAAAGAAGGTACGAAAAATACTTTACTGGTGAAACAAAGATGTCCAACAACCTGCACTTTATTGTCTCTGTATCTTATCTGGCCCTACCAAACTGGGTCTTTAGCCAAACATTTGTGATCAAAGAGAACTTAGAAAAGATTGATTTATGTGTAGTTCTTTATGCAAATGAAGTTTATTTGAAACACTTGAAATAATTACTAAACGTTTATGGATATCTTATGACTTATTTTCTCTTAAATGTGATTTAGAAATTGAGACATTGTTCATTTTCGCTATTTTGATAAAATATGGAGCCATGATGATAAGTTATTTTCTTGAATATATTTTTACATTAACAATTATGGAACTAAAGATTCGGGCATCACTTGGAAGAGAAACAACGATTAAATATTTGCAATAAGTTAATATCTTGAAACATAAAGATGTCTGCATTAAAGATTATGAAACTTATGGCGCACTGAACAATAATCATAATTGTTGCACTGAAACTAAATATATAATAACTTCAGATTTTAGAATACACATGCAAAAAATGTGCATATGTATGAACTAATCTAGCTACCGAACAATAATAATGGCTTATGCAAAGTGATATTTGGCCATTTTATTTGTCTATAAAACAATGAAAACGTGAAGAAAATATTTAGGTAAAAACGGGTTATCTCCAAGACCTTTAAGATTCGCAAACGTTCGTAATAAATTTTAACATGCAACGTAATAGAAATATGCGCTAGAGAACGTGATAACGTGCCATATTTGTACTTTGTAGCACAGTAACCAAAGCTTGTTGTGAAACGTTTCGCACATAATCGCACGGAAATCCCTATTTGCTCTAGGGCGAAATAGTGGCTTAATGGTTAAAGCAAATCTAGTTGGATGAAATTCCCTAAGACAAGTTGGTTGAGTTCAGTATAGCTATCCCTTTCTTGTAAGTGCGATGATAGTCACGCTGTGCGCAGACTGTCGACTAAGTTATGTTTTGGCTTGCAAATTTATATTTTCTATTCACAATACCAATCATTTACGAGTAGGATGTGTCAGTAGTTTCATATGTTCTATTTGCTGAAGTTTACAACCCTGTACATGTAATATTTCAGATTCTGCTTAAGTACTTCATAGTTGGGATAAGACACCTAAGATTCACATGCCATTCCTTTATGATTTATGTAAATATTAGATAAATTATGGACTAGTGGTTTCGAACTAGTTTTATTATAACTGAACCTTATTGAATACTAAAAGAGACCCTTAAAACTTTTGTGGTCAAATTATTATCTTTATTGCAACAGTACTTCTTTAAATATGGGCTTTCTTGAATAATACAAAAGAATTCTAATCGCAAGCAAACAAAATCTAAGTTCACTTTTTTTACGCCTGAAATTAGTTAAGCTTTTATTTAGTACGGCCTATATTCGATAACGAGATAACTCAACATTGTAACTTGTGCACGTTTTTATTTTTAGTTTAGTTAGAGTTAAACTTTACCATAATTAATATTATCAATAAATAAACTTATACTTTTATTCTACGGCCTAATGCTAGACCTTTTTAAAAATTTTGATAAGCTTTTAATATATTGTTATACAAAATATCTACTATAGTATATTTATATTCGCTTTTTGTTTACATCCGTCGAAATGAAGTGTGCGCGAATGCACATTTAGAAAATAGATGCGCGCGCATTTACAGTGCTAACAGAAACTGTGTATTACTATAACAAACAATTAATAACGTCCGAATGAACTATGTTCATAGCTGCTAAGATTATATAAGATTAGGTTCTATAGAATGAATTGCAAGGTTAGGGCTATATAAATTCAAATGCTAGACTTCAGCATACGCCCAGCAGTATGAGGCAGATATACAGACATGAGATTAAGATAGTAACAATCAGTGGATACATGGGACAAAATAAAGCTTTTTACATTTATTAAACACTAATAAAACTCGCGTTGAGTACTTCTTGCAATTGCAGTCAACATTTTATCACCAGGTATTAGTCACATACGACTAGCATATTCAGCCATATCATAAATGTGTTATCACTTTGAGCACTCGTTTCCTTCTATATTTCATATGTAGGCCAGATAGTGTGAGATAGTAATGGCACCGCGAGCCTAATTAGTTTGAAAGCTGTCTTCTGATAACTTTTATTTTTACTGTATTCAAATACGTTTTCAACGCAGAATATCACACAGCAGGACATTCGACCTTGTTTTCACTCGCCGAGTTTATAACAAAAGAAATGCAGTAAATCGATAAAGCAGGTTTCACGAAATAAAAAAAAACATTATTCTGAATGATGACTTATGATTCTTATCTTTTTCGCAATAAAGCTCCCTTGGGTACCTTAGCATAAAATTTATGTTATGCTTGTACTTTTGCACCGGCATAAAATATAGTGCTTTGTATATCCGAACTTGTGGGAAATATCAGACTCACTCATATTTTGTTATACAAGTGTGAATATCTATTGAACGATGAGACTTATTGTGACCAAGGACAAATTATTATTAGTTTATTCGAACGTATTAAAATTACTTTTTTTTTTACTTTACAATACGTGAGAAATAAATATGGTACATGTGTAACTAGACAAAATAAAAAACAAATTGTTCTGTCTTGGCAATTCTGAAGAAGTCAGCATGGTGAATGTTATTTTGAAGAAAACAACATATGCTAAAATAATATTTTCCCCTGACTGAATCAGATAATTATTGTAAAATATAAGTGGATAATCAAGCGATGTTGTCATTTAATCTAATAATATTGTATGAAAAAGCAAACAATTTTGTGAGCGTGGATATTCTTCGTTTGTAGTAAAGCACAGAGCAACACAATGGGCTATCTGTGCCCACTAAGAGTATCGAAACCCGGTTTTCGGCGCGGTGTGAGCCCATAGACTTACCGTTGAGCTACTGGAAAACTGGATCTAGATGTTTAAAATGAAATAACATAAAATATAGCTAGGTTTTGATTGAAGACCGTCAGAAGATATGCGAAGCAAATATAAAATTAAAAATACTCACACTTTTAAAATATCCCTTTTTTTTTCCAGAATCATCAGAATTGTGTCAAGTTACTTCAACCATGAAAACCGATAGAGTCTTGCATTCCGAGCATTTTTCCGTGACAGTCACTTGGATCAATACTAATGGTTTAACAGTCGTGAGCGAAAAACATATCAGAAAAAGAGTTTTAAGTATAATTCTCCTTTTAGTTTCGACAAATCATTTTTATTTTTTTACTTTTCTTGGTAAAAGTATAAACAAGTGCAAAGAGCTATGGCGTCATACGTGGTAATTACTATTCTTTCCTATTCGTTACATAGCGAAGTTCAATTAAGATTTTCCTCGTAGCTGATTCCTGACTTTTGCTTCATCATTTCTAACAAATGAATCGCATTGCTTCTTAAGGATACAAAAGAGAACGTAAGAATTATTTAAGGTGTGCTTGCTACCCAGTAGTTCATTCGCCACAGGAACCGCGAACAGCACGATAAATTCTATGTGAATATTAGCATCATACAATATTTCAAGCTAAGACAAACGCAAAGTCACGCTGATGATTATCATGTATTAAAAGTGGCGTTTCTTGACACTGACGTAAGCAATAGCTGGAAAAACGTATTATATGACAGATTAATGAATCATACCTGATCTGTTTGTTTGTTTGTTTTGAATTTCGCGCAAAGCTACACGAGGGCTATCTGCGCTAGCCGTCCCTAATTTAGCAGTGTAAGACTAGAGGGAAGGCAGCTACTCATCACCACCCACCGCCAACTCTTGGGCTACTCTTTTACCAACGAATAGTGGAATTGACCGTCACATTATAACGCCCCCACGGCTGAAAGGGCGAGCATGTTTGGTGTGACGGGGATTCGAACCCGCGACCCTCAGATTGCGAGTCGAGCGCCTTAACCACCTGGCCATGCCGGGCCTATACCTGATCTTAAGAACAAAATATGTTTCAGATTCGATTAAAACAAATACATATATAAAGCTATCAAAATTTAAAACGAACATCTGTATTTTCATATTTTGGGTTGTATAAATCACCATATTAATAATTCATATTTAAAACAAAAAGAAAGAATACTGAAATGATGAAAACAGGCAAAACATATTGAAAAACAATTCTGAGTAGATTTTGAAAAAGTTATACAAATTCAGTTTTAATAAAACGTGAATCTTGAGGATCATTCCTTGCAAAGTATTAGCTTTACTTGAGTTTCTCTCAATTTTGACGGAGTCCTAAAATAAACAATATTTTATTGTCTCTATAGCGCCGTATTATCGAATGAATTATTTTATTTCTCTTTATTAGATAAATAAATATATAAGTAATAATACATTGCACTCAACACTGCTCACTAATTAAACTAGTATTTGCTACTGTTGTGCCTCTTCTAATAATATCTAAAAAATTGCCTACTTTTACACGATTAACAAAACTGTTTTAAACGCCTGTTATATTCTGAAGCAGTGTAAAACGGTTTAGTGTATAATCAGACCATACGTAATTAATTACAAATATACTTTTCCACATACACTGACTATCAAATGACGTTACTGGTCATCCTAGGAATTATATTTTACTTTGATGACGCTTTCTCGTAGCCCCCCAGTGGCATAGCGGTATGTCTGCTGACTTACAACGCTAGAAACCGGATTTCGATACCCGTGGTGGGCAGAGCACAGATAGTCCATTGTGTAGCTTTGTGCATAATTACAAACAAACAAGCTTTCTCGTAATTGATGTTATTTATCTGCATAGGGTGAATTTTCCTGTATATACTTGAAATTTTTATCGTTTTTTTTTTGTTTTGTTTTACAATCAGAACACTTTCAGATAAAATAACAAAAAAATAGCTTTCAGTGGATGTAAAATCATATGCATGAATGCAGAAAGTACAGAATGCCTTTTGGGATAATCAACTTTTTTAAATTTAGTATGTTGTAAGGATATCTATTGGCTTAACGAGTTTACTTTCAACGCAAGAAAAACAGCAGTAAAAGGAACGAATTGAATGTTTATCAAGAGGGAATGACTGTTGACATCAAGATAGGTTTTTGCTATTAGAAAATTATAAAAATATCTTTATATTTCTGTAGAATCATCCCGTATAAATAAAAAGCACGTAAAATATTTAGCTGTTTAATTCACTTTGTGTGTTTGTGAATTTGTACCTTCAGTTCTAGAGATAACGGGACCAAATATTGGAGATAATAGAGGAGCTTGATTAGTACATTGGTGCCTCTGTAGATCTTGAGTCTCCTTTGAAAACCGCAGCGGAGGGAGCTGGTACTTTATGCTAGTCACACATAAAAACAATAAAGAATTAAATCAGTCTGTACTAGATACACACAGAATTTCAGTAAGAAGAGTTTACGATAGCATTTCAACTATAAATTGTTTGTTTTATGCCGCTGTAGACGAAGCCTTTCGCTCAGTATATGAGTTCATAAGGCCAACTTAGTGAACAATAAACAAACTTTTGGCTCAATCGCTATTCAAATCATAAACACAACAGACAAGATATAGTTTAAATGCTATTATACAACCCGATTACTGAAAACACGTACTGGATCCGTGAAGAATGATGCGATTGAAGTTATTATCAGCCTTATTGTAATGCAATGTCGCACACATTTAACATCTATATATCACGCTTCTTCAGCTAAAGCGTTCTAGACCATTAAGCTGTTAATGTTGTTTTTTTATGCGTTGTAGATTTAAGTAAATGGGGTACTTAAAGTTTTTAACATTTTTCGGACTGTTAAAATTAGCGTAGTTCTGGGATTTGGAAAACACTTATCTCTAATAAAAGTGTGCAGCTCCCTAATTCACAAATGTTTAGCGTTAGTTATAAACATATTGATTCGTATTAATTGTGTTTTAATTATTATAGCTAGAAAGAATTTTATTTCTAAATAAATATCGATGTCCTTAAATTCCCATTGTATGCATTTTTTATTTGAAAAATAAGGCCCTTGTGATTTATATACGTCTCGAATTTAAAATATTTCATATCCAAAACCAGTTTGGCCGGAAATAGCCTAGTGGTTAGCGTGTCGGGATGCGGATCGAGGGTTCCAGATGTGATGTCTTTGATTACGTATTATAAAAAAATATACTCAGTCATTTTATTCCATTCAAAACAGACGGACAAAGTCTTTATGCGTCCCCCGGATTTACAACGCTAAAATCAGAGGTTCGATTCCCTTCGGTGGACACAGCAGATAGCCCGATGTGCACATAAACACGTAAGTCTTTATATTGGCGAGTCTTGTGGTTGGCGGCCTTCTTCTGGTCAGTAGAAGAAACTTAATGGCAGATATATCCGAATCTCTAGCCTAGTCTTTTGTGTAAAGTGAACGTCAGGTGTCGCTCATGTTCAGAATTCCAATTATAAAACTAGTTAAAATAACTTTTTCTATTCAACAATTAACAAGTAACAGATGACTAATAGATAAAAGAAATAATTTCAAATAGTTCTATAATTATGCGTTTAAGAAATAGAAGCTAGTAAAAACCATAGCGATACAATGCAACGGTATTGTGAAATAAGGTAAAAAGTAATATATATATATATATAGAATTGACTCACAAAGTTCTGCGAAAAATATCGAAACTGTCGAGAAAAAAGCATTATAAGTCAGAAAATAAATAAATCGGGACTGCTTGAATACAAAAGTCAACGTAGGAAACGAATTTGGAAGAGGTATTACGAAACGTAAAGTTAAGTATGAAAAGCTTCAAACTGGGCTCAGGAAGTTCAAAGAAGCAAATAAACTCCCTTTTGGCTAAATAACACCTTCAAAGTTTGTATTAAGGACATTTAATATAAAACACAGTAAAATACCTTTACTATTATTATGGAAATAATGTTATATGCGGATATAAAAATCCCTGAAAATCAAGAGAAAGAGAGTAGAATTATTACAGCTTCAATAGCTATTTTCAGCGAGGATCACTGTAGTTGACTGATATTCAATAAAATCAGTGTATATCCATGTACAGATGAGATGCACGAGACCAAAAGGTAACATAGTTTAACAAATTAAAGAAAACTTTAACGGCAGTTAGAAATTTAGCCCAGCATAGACTTAACAGAATTAGGCAAAAATTATAAAATAGTTTTCGTAAAATACTTTGAATGTCACGCATTGTTCTTAGCTAATCGACTTTGGTTAATTAATTTCACGTGGAGACATTTGTGCAGCTGGAATCAGTGCTTGCAAAACATGCTCATGGTGTAGCGGAAATTCCTTCCAAATATGATGAGGTAATGCATTTCAACAGGTGGTAACTAATTAAGAAATAATGCATACAGAATTTAAACAAGTATTATTTAAAAAAAAAAAAGCCGAAAGAGAAAATGCCTCAAATTCGTATTTACCATTATTC
Source organism: Limulus polyphemus (assembly GCF_000517525.1). Classification (NCBI taxonomy): domain Eukaryota; kingdom Metazoa; phylum Arthropoda; class Merostomata; order Xiphosura; family Limulidae; genus Limulus; species Limulus polyphemus. Next base: position 912,596 of record NW_013665675.1, on the reverse strand, counting down.
TTCACTTGACATATATATTCAAGTTGAATGCCCCCCCCCCCCCCAGTGGCATAGCGTTATGTCTGCGGACTTACAACGCTAGAAACCTGGTTTCGGTGGTCAGAACACAGATAGCCCATTGTGTAGCTTTGTGCTTAATTCCAAACAAACAAACAAATCAAGTTGAAAGCTGCTCTTTCTGTTTCATGTTCAAGTAACATTAAAATACTTTTATTTGAATTATGAATTGCATAAATTTACCTCTCATTGTATTCTACGTATAAGTAAAGATTTCACAATACGCACATGAACAATATAATTTTGACTAATGTAACTTTTTCGCAAGACTCAGTGTTATAAATGACGTTTAAAAGTAACTTATACTGACCTATAAAACATCATATACGAATTGAAAAAAAGTATCATTGTTAAATAAGTCTTTATGATGCGTTGAAAAATTAGCCATAAAATGTCAGTAAATAATATAACTATTTTTAAAGTGATTGGTGGATATGAAATACATAAAAAAGGACTTTACCAAGGTGTAACAACTTTTTCGAAACTTTTGGTTAAAGCAATAGATAGCTTAAGGAATAAGCGAATACATTGTCACTTGTCCAAAGAACAAAGGAATTGCGGCATCTTAGTCTGCTATAATGTCTCAATTATACAATTTGTTGTTGCTATTTTTTAAGGTTCTATAACCTATTTTGAAAAACTGTCTATTTATGTGTAAATTCGGGATATAATAAACCTTTTGCTTCTTACTCAATAATAGCAGAACTTACTCGTTTTTACTCGCTCTGATATTTAATTGATAGTTAGAAGCTAATCTTATAAATTACTATTAGTAAGTGTACCGTTTTCGTTCAAACTTTACACTTCTATCTTAAATTTATGCTTTTAACTCTTTAGTATTTTTAAATGTAACAATATTCCTGTCTTTCAAACACTCAAACAATTACTAAAGATTTTGAGTATTACACTGATTTTGCAAATGCCTGGCAATTTCGCTTAAAAAACTCTTAACTATTTGTAATGATACTAAAAGAGAATACGTCTTGCCAACAGTAACTAAGATGGAGGAGGTTAATAGAGTAGATTCTCAGGTTTCAGGAATATACGAAACGGGCTTTCGGAATACTTTAACTCGATAACATTGTCGTAACACTTGAAGACGTTATGAAAGCAAAATAAAAATACACATAAAATACGACGTAATCAAAATAAAATTTGTTGTTTGTCTAAAAAACTATTAAGAAAAATAATAGCTAAATTCTATTTTCACACAGCCCCAGCAGTTTTCGGGCTAAAATAAATAATTGGAAAATAGTATACTGTAACATTATATTATAAAAGAATAAAACAAATGTCCTTATACCGCTGGAAACCGGGTTTCGATACCAGTGGTGTGCTTACTGACATATAACAACTGCAAATACCTAAAATAAAATGGATGAGAATAATGATTCCAAATATAACACCCGTTTTTCATCATGATAAGTATTATCGTGAAGGAGTGATAAAAAAACAAAGCGTATCTCAAATGAAAATAGTTTGATTCTGAATAACAAATGAGCACTGTACACCATTTCAACTTACTTTATCATTGGTAATAGTATCCCATGTTGTGTACGTATCACCTTGTCCGTTAGGTTTATTGTTTCCAACATCGTTTTCTTCGTGACCACTATTCACTTTCGCTGAACTTGTTCCTAAGCAACACCGATTACTAATATTAAGCAAATCGATACAGTTTGATAATGGGTTGTTATTCAATACAAATGTCTTTCATTTATTGTTAAACAAGCTGCTTCAGTTACTAGTCACACAGTATCACACATTATGTTCCTATCTAATTAGGATATATATATATATATATATATATACACACACAAATATACATTTATATGAAATAACAAATGATAAACAGACTCTCATTTATGTTATGGAAAGAAAGTATACTACTACAGGATATCAACATTTGAACAGTTAAAGTTAAATTTATATGTATGTGTGTTTCTGTGTGTATTATATCTACGAAAACCATAAACTGCCACAATAATTCTACAGGCATATGATATGAATAATAAACAGCGTAATCAGCATTTTCCGACGACAGATGAATACTTTCATCGTTTCGCTACAAAACACACACAGAAACATGCACACTCAAAAATGTGACGATAGTGATTAGTATTACAAGTCAATATAAATAGAACTATACTTTAATATCCAGGTTTCGCATTATTTAACAACTTATTTTTCAACATATGTGTGCATAAGGAGTTTTCAAAATAAGAAATGAGACAACGTTTAGAATAATGTTTATGGAGATTATAGTCCATATTGGTAAAAATGTGATTTTTATTTTACAAATAACATCACTATATTGAAAAGTTGGTATTAAGGATTCGTTCTTTTTTAACTTCTGGTTTACAGTATTTAGATTGTCATCATTTAGATGATGGTCAACATATTCTTGCTTTCATAAAATTGTTCGTATATAACTTTCTGAAATTATATCAAGTACATTTATCGCAATTAAATATTAAAGCTACTTTACAAGGGCGTTTGAATCCCAGTTATCACAACTGAGGTTCATTATTACTTTACAAGGACATTCGAGTTCCTGTTACCACAACTGAGATATATAATTGCTTTACAAGGGTGTTTGAGTAACAGTTGTCACAACAGAGATTTACAACGGTATAATAACGGGGTGGAAGTTCCTTAGTTAAATTATATTGCAAGTAACAAAATTAACTTTCATATGTGTAGCACAACTAAACAAAATAGTTTTGTTATACCTTTCGGACAATGATATTTCGCTCTAGCTTTCATTCCTAAAACAATCAAGCATGAAACCAGAACTAAACCAGCAACAATGGCGACCAAAATTGCCAGTACTGGACTAAATGTCATCTGCCAAACAGTTTCTGGAAAGAAAAAAAAAGATACATATATGTGTGAGTCCAAAACAATTATATCGTATTGTTTTAATTGTATTTCACTGAAATCTTATTACCATTTTGCTTTATTAGTTGTAACCTTCTAGTACAAATAATGATATCAACTAATAATACTTTCAGTAAATCATTAACTTTGTTGAAATTATTGTCACACATTCTTTATGTGATTGTTGTATTTTAGATTGTTGTATTGTATTTGTTCTCTACTATTTTATAAGTGTGACTTAATTCAGGCTTGATTTACGTATCACCAAACCAAATCATCAGTTTCTACCTGTCTGAGATTGTTTTAGAGGTACGGCTAAAGTACTAGTTCGAAGTACTACAGCATTACTCCTTCCTTTAGCGTTCACAGCGTAAACTATAACGACAAAATTCGTCCCTGGGGGAAGTCCTGTGGCGTAGAATCTGGCATCTGCTGAGGACAAGTTAGCTCGAAGCTTATGGAATGTTGTATCGTGGACCTCCATTACAAAATGCTGGCTTAGTCCTCCGTCATACCCTTCGAAGCATTCTAATTCTATTGAATGTTCCGTTTGGTTTTGAAGTGAACAGTTTGCCACGGCATCTGGTGGACCTGGAGATTTAAGTGTTAAGTTATTAACATGAAATTCAACTAAAAGTAAACGAGGACTGGAGTTTTAACTATAACATGATGTTATCAAGACGTCTAACTTGGTCGTAAAGATTGTTATGAACTAAAAAGAGAATTGTTTAAGGATGGGGAATTATAATGATGCACTTACCTTATTCCTCTTGTATAACAAACAAGTAAAAAACTTCTGCATAAGTAAACATATATCAACAATACAGTAGTTGTTGTTATGAAAATTATAAAATAATTAACTTATTAACAATTACAAACTCCTGTCTAATAACAAGTTTAACTAACTTATTTTATAAATTATTAATTCAAGATGTATTCATCGTTAGTCACTTTAACTAAAACTATTATGGTATCAAAACTGTTTAGATAAATAATTTATGTACATCATTTTGTTTTTTAACATAAAATGATGTACATACATTTTTGTTGTTTAACTCTTTCACAGCCATGGAATATTGGAATTTTGTGTTATTGTGAAGAGAGAGTATTCTCCATCAAACTTATTACCAGTTTGGAACTTCAGAAAAGTTATGGAATATTTAAAACATGCGTATATAATTGTTTTTATTGTGTATCTAAAATTAACCTGTCACTGGGAGGCTTATCTATCTTAAAATATGGCAGTGAATGGATTAACGCAAGGATAGAATAATACCCGTGTTGTTTCCCACTGCTGGTTTAATGTAACGTTTTCTAGAGACCCCGTCTTCTTGCCTGTACATTATTCTATCAAATATAAATGTTGACTGATCACTTTGTTTATGTTCCACGTGTCTTATCAATTCAATATTTTTCTTCCTTGGGTACCATATATATATATATATATGTGTGTGTGTGTAGAATATCTATAGTATATTTATAAGCAAAACTCGACGTTTACTTTTAATTGAATTTTTCTTTTATAGTTTATCGAAATATACCATAGTTATTGTTCAGACGTTCATAAAGCAGAATTTTATTAAAACTATATATAGTTAAAACAGTATTTTCATTCAGTAAGAGATATCTCTTAAAAATAATAACGTTTAAAATAGAATAAAATAAACCCTCTAACAAATTAAGCTAATAATGATATATATATATATATATACATGTATATTAATTGGTATTAAATTAAGATTTTTAGATACATGGAATTATTAGGCACGTAAGTTTAAGAGATATTTTTGAGCTGCAATACAGATTTATTCAGCAAGTAATAATAACAATAAGAATGCATTGTTAAAAACAGTATAAAAGGACACTGAACGAATTCCACCCCTTTCCCTGTGAAAACTAAGTGCTTTAGAGAAGAGTTACATGTTCATAGTTTACACTGTAGTTTTTCTGTCATCCACTGCCCTAGAATGTGCCCCACAAATATACATCCTATAAAACTGCATGAAATGATATTATTCCCAGCAGTAGTAGTAGTGTAATTTCAGCTATGGCTCTCCCAGAATAGAAATGTCGCACGTTAAAGCATGTGGAATTGAGTATTTGGCTAGTTGCGGAAACTACATTCGAACAAAGTAAATCAAAATACCGCGTTACGCTAGAAGTTGTTTGCAATACTTTGAAGACGATGCATGAAACTGACACTATTAATAACAGAAGTGGCTGAGATAGAAACCTCTCTTTCAAAGAGAGGTTAAATATCCGAGGGTATGTGCTTTTTTGAAATATACGATGGCTGAGTCCAGATCTGGCTAAATACCTCGCTATTGTTACAGAAATGAATGTTACATCGAGAACAGTAAGATATACATTAAAATGGAATTGTAGCGGCACGAAAACTGCTGCTGAGAATAGGTAACCAAACCTAAAGGTTCAAATGGACATCAGATCCCAAACAGTAGTAGGTTAAGCAAATATAATATAAAGATTAACTTGCATGGTGGGATAATTTGTTTTTGTATTCACCCACGTACACTTTATACACCAGTGTATAAATCCAAGTTCAGATAATCTGACCACAACCAATGACAGTTTGTTTGACAGCAGAGAAGATGATGATATCATCATGACATTCCTTCGGGAATCAGCCGGAAATTTACCTTCCCTCGCATACAATAAATATGATGAAACGATACCTTGAGAGGTAAGGAGTTGATATAACACTCACGAAGTTCCAATAAAAACGTTTTTCAAGCTGTATGGACTTACGTACAACTGAGAAGGTGAAAAGGCGGCTGAAGGTACAAGCGAATATATTGTACAGTTCACTAGTATTTTATATGCGAGTACTTTGCTGTACACAAACTTGTTTTCATATTGCCTTATAGTTTATTAATATACCATTACAGAATGTTGTTCCAGATCATGTACTACTTCCCATAATTCAGCCAAACTTTTGTACTTTCCGTGACAGTCACCATCTAATTACCATTACTTGTTTGTAACTCTTACATATGTGTCGCTTATTCATTTGTACATTCCATAACAGTCACCATCTAATACCATTATTTGTTTGTAACTCTTACATATGTGTCGTTTGTCGTTTGTACTTTCCGTGATAGTCACCAGCTAACTGCCATTACTTGTTTGTAACTATTACATATGTGTCGCTTATTCGTTTGTTTAAGCTAAAAGCTGCACAATGGACTATTTGCGCTATCTCACGTTAGGGAACGAGCCCCAAATTTTAGTGCTATAGCCTCTCATGCTTACAGATGAACAACAGGGCCGAATGAATATACTTAGTGTATTTACATAATCATTTCTATAACTATACATATCTAAGTGAATATGAAATCAGTGTTGTTCAAAACGATTAATTTCAAACAATTCTAACATTTTATATTTTTAGGAAAATATTTGGTCGAAGAAACGAATAAACTTTGAAATTTATAGAAATACATTGCTGATATTATCTGATTTTTTTTATTAAAGTTGTATTCTAGTGATCACAAAAATCTGAAAAAATTCAAGGTTTACTAGCATCTTAACATTTAAATTACTCTCAACCATTCTCCGTGTTTCAAACTTCTAAAAACACGTTCTTTTTTGACAAAAAATTTTAACTTATTCCTTTGACTGAAGTATTACATAATTATAGAGGAGAGTCACGATTTTTACATTCAAAACTGCAGAAATTAGGAAACAAATTATGAATCTAATATTCGGGCGATTATGAAATAGAATAGTTATTTACACAATAAATTCATACCTGCGGGAACAAGTTGGAAGGCACACGGTTCTTTTTGGATCCCAACCGAATTTTTTCCCCAGCAAAGTATTGTTCCGTAATCACCATCTCCTCTTGGCGAGAAAGTAGCCGTACTTCTCTTTTCCTCACTTTCAAATGTCGTAACGTCTAAAACCTCTTTCGTGTTGTTGAATCTCCACTGAAACGTTACATCAGTCGGATCTGCCTCAACGTCGCAAAAAATTTTTACGGTTTCATGTCGAGCAGCTCCATACACAGATTTCTGACCAATTCGGCACGTCGGGGCATCTGTATGGAAGTCAACATAGCTTTAACTGTGATATGACGAAATGAAACGACAAACGGGAAGATATAACAGCTACACGAACATTTAAACCCGATACTAAACCAGCAATAACAGTATTCTGGTTGCTTTCAATGACTTCTGATTTCTTCTTGTTGTTGTTGTTATCATCTTTTTTTTTACTACCATCCACACGCTCAACTTATATTTTTTAAACTATTTTTCATTTTGTATTTTGCCTGCTGCTCAGATGTTTCTAAAATTCTTGTGCAAGTAACTTACAATATATTATTATTATCTGCATGGGTTATTACAAACCCTTGCACGTATATTGACCAATCAGATGTGTTCTGAAACTTTCTAAATTTCCCTACGACATTAACAATTATTCATATTAATATTATATGTTAGATAAATGACGTAACCCTAACTTAAGTAAATTAAGAGATCGTGTTTCTGACGTTGGAGATTTCATTAAAAGGTAGGAATTAAAATAATGATTTTTTTTATAAAACTAGTTAGTTGCATTAACTATTAGGTTAACTTGATGCTAATCATAACGTTTTGATATAATGTTATCTTACCGTACACGTCTTTAAGTGATTTTATTCTTAATCTATAGAAAATTACAAATCCCTAAGGAAGATTGTAACCTAGAAAATAATTAATAAGGCTCAGGTTGGATTTCATTTAATGAGTGATGTGTCATAACTTTTTTATTTAATAGCCGCTATGTAATTTAATTCGCTCAAGAACCTCATACAGAAACGATTGATTATTATGTCTAAATATAAATAAATATGTATACGTACATACACACATACACACACACACATATATATATATATATATACACTTTTAAATTTATTATAAACAATTTTGATTAATTAAGCTCTAAGATTCTATTACTTTATACAAATAAGTACTCTATTGTAACTAACCCAGAACTCAGTTATTTATTGAAATATCAAGTTCAACAATGATGTTCTCATTTGTTAAAAACTTTTCAAAAATAGAGAGAAATACGAGATGACAAAAAAAAATGTTAGAGGTAAATTGGTTTTCTTAAAAAATTAAAATTCTCTATCGGTCGATTTATTTATCTACGTCATTGTGATTTCAATTACAAACAATAAAGTTGGTAAATAAAACTATTGTACGCCTCAGATCTTTTATTGTAAAAGAGTCATTGACACGTGTTTTTTTTTTGTTGTTGTTGTTGTTTTGTTTTTTGTCATAGTTACATTATAATCCTTCTTCGGATTATGCATTATTATTTAGCTGATGAATTATCTCGGCCCAAACCTTATTCTAAAAATTGCAATTTCACAAACAAACTTAGGCTTCAATGGCGTTATATTGCAGTCCGCTATCACTACTACTGAGCAAACATACTGCTATTTCAGCTATGAAATAACCAATGAAGTTTTTTTAATCTTAACTTTACCATCAATTGTGGGATGTAGACCCTAAATTTTCTGCTTAAGCGAATTGGTGTTGTAGATATTTTTGTTTTGTTTTTTGTTTATCCAACTGAATGTGTTTAGATGCTTGTTTTGGTTTAATTTGATATCGTGGAACCGTACAGCACCATATGCGATATGTACTAAAGGCCAACTTAAAGTTTCCAAGCTTCATGCATAGCCACCTATAATATAAAACTGATGACCGGAAGGAGCACAGCGTCCACCACCTACACGACTACACTGAACCGAATAATGGGGTTGATGTCACGGTTATAACCCACCGACTATACTGAACTGAATAAAGGGGTTGATGTCACGGTTATAACTCCAACACTACACTGAACTGAATAACGGGGTTGATGTCACGGTTATAACCCACCGACTATACTGAACTGAATAAAGGGATTGATGTCACGGTTATAACTCCAACACTACACGGAACTGAATAACGGGGTTGATGTCACGGTTATAACCCCACGACTACACTGAACCGAATAACAGGGTTGATGTCACGGTTATAACCTACCGACTATAATGAACTGAATAAAAGGGTTGATGTCACGGTTATAACCCCACGACTACACTGAACTGAATAACAGGATTGATGTGACGGTTATAACCTACCGACTATAATGAACTGAATAAAGGGATTGATGTCACGGTTATAGCTCCAAGACTACACTGAACTGAATAACGGGGTTGATGTCACGGTTATAACCCCACGACTACACTGAACCGAATAACAGGGTTGATATCACGGTTATAACCCCTACCATAGCAGAAAGTGCGTAGCGTGGTTCGCGGCTAGATCTTTCGACAGACAGCTCGGTATGCTAATCACTAAGCCACATCCAGCCCTTATGTTTTAACATTACAAGATTTAAATCAAAATAACTTGTGAGCTGTAAACTAAATCAAGATATCCAAACACTGAACACGCAAAACAAAACTAATCAGAAGAGATAAGATCTTTAAAAAAGATCAACAAGAAGCGTGATCAAATATACCATTAATGTATATTATGTAATGTGTACATCTACGTATATTTCCAAATTTTCAGATTCATGAATCGAAATCCACTGATTGATCTTTCTTAAACTTTACTTGATTTACTAAAGTTTCTCTAATTTACACACACACACACTTCTATGACTACAGTGTCATTCTCCATACAAAACATAATTTCTTATCAAATCACGAACTCCTTGATTTAGTATAACATAACACTGAGTTAGTTTTATTTTAAATAAAAACTCGTGCACTATCGTATTCCTTGAAGCAGATGTTACGTTCCCAAACTAAAATGATACATTTGATGAAGTTTTCCGATTCTGGACTTACATTGAACTTTTAAATGAAGAGAGTTGCTGACACCCTCACCCTGGATGTTTGATGCTGTGCAAGTATAACGCCCTCTACTCGACCTGTTAACCTTTTGTAGAACGAGAGACTGGTTGCTAATAATTATACCTGCAGACGTGTTCGTACTCAATTCTTTTCTCTCGAATTCCCAGCCAATATCTGTGACCCATGGATTTGCAGTAATATCACATTCAAAATAGACATCATATCCCTCTTGTATATGTGAATGCCTTAATTTACTGCCAAGGCGAAGCGAGAGAATTGGAACATCTGAAAAATGTTTAAAATAATAGCATTAACACGTTTCGTCTTTCAACAAAAAATAGCTAGTTTGGTTTAAAATGTCTTTGTTTATCATAAAAGGAACAGAAAAACATTAGATTGAAATGAGATTTTCAAACTAATCTTGAAACAATATTTTTTATGCTTCAGTATAACTTTAATCTACGAAAAATAATGATTGCACAGTCACTGTTTACTAAACAACATAGTATTAATTACTATGTGTATAAGCTCATAAATAGTTTTCTTCAAGTTTGAATTACAAACTCTACAAGGAAACGCCACGCGCAATGAAGGAAGTACATTTTAATATTGTGACATTTTTTATGGAACAATACAACATTTAGAAAAGTTACTTTCTAAGCCACAAACTAATACAGTTCAACTCCAAGAAATTTTTTATGGAAAAATATAACATTTAGAAAAGTTACTTTCTAAGCCACAAACTAATACAGTTCAATTTTGATAATACAAAATATTATATCTCGTTTTTACATTATTCTGTGATGGGAATAGAAGCAATCGTTAGGGATGTAAAAATAGCGTGTACGATTGATGCAAAAAACTACTTTTTATATCACATGACGTTCTGTAACATATTACTCCAAAATTACTTCAGCTTTCCAATATTTTCGAAGGAATAAAGTGCTAAGTTTATTTCATATCAGATAAGAAAACTATTCTTATTCCTAGACGTACGATATATTTCAAGTTTCCACCCATTTTCAATCGCACTATTAGTTATTTTCGGGTTTTCCGCTCTGCAGGACAGGTATTTTCCATTATCTTCTAGAGACGGTTGGAAAATTAGGGTGCTAATAGAGACATTCCCGTTACTCGTAATCCAGTTTTTCGTTCGTTTAAGCTTCCTGTTGCCTTTCCACCAGGTCACTACAGCTGGTGGTCTTGATCCTGATGTTTTACATTCTAATTCTGTTAGCTTTCCAGAAGATAAAGGTTTATAAGCACCATCTATATCCAACTGAATGGGCTTCACTGTGTGTGAACAAAAAGATACAATTAAAATATGTGATTTTTACCTTAATTCATTTTTTTTTATTTGGTAAAATTAACTATTTCAGTAGTACATACGCAGAATACGTAAAACGTTTACAATAAAAGCTGCAGAAACGTATTTTTCTGCCAATATACAACTGCAAGAACACTTTTAAAAATTTAATCTTTGTTCACCAAGGCGATATAGTAATCTTAATACAATAAAAGGAAGGTTTAAAATGAAAACTCAACATGATCTGTCCCCAGGTGGGATTGTGGAAAGTATTTGGATTTACAATGCTAAAATCATGGGTTCGATTACTTCGGTGGACACAGCAGATTGCCCAATGTTGCTTTGCTATAAAAAACAACACACACATACACACACACACACACACACACTACATGCTTTTCATGGATATATCTTAATGCAAGATTATTACGGTATTTTCATAACATGTGAAATTATTTTGTTTTCATATTTGATAACTCATAAACAAAAGTAAATATTTTGAGACTTGTAATGTACAGAAACTATTTTAAAATGAAAAAAGCAAAGAAAGATCCCGAAGTTAAAAGAGTCTTCTGTCATGGAAACCGGAAAGAACCAATTATTTCTTCTTTTTTCAATTTAAAACACAATTATGTAAATTATGATGACGATAATTGTTCTGCAACTTAATTTCAATTGAAGAAATAGCTCGATTTTAAACTGATTTATTTGGGTTATTCTTTTTCAACCATGTAACACAAATATGTTTGTATATACCCACCAAGTAGTGTGTGTCTTCCAGAAACTCAAACACTATTCACTACATTTTCTCATACTATCTACGATAAAACAAAGAAAGAAAAACGACTTTCCTAATAAGTTTGAATGTATACTTACAGTTCATATCAATTTTGACATAAGCAGTCATTGGAAGGGACATGTTATTATTCAAGGCCTCACAGGTAAAAACTGACATAAGATCATTGCGATGAAGTGCAGAAACATGAAGCTGGTTAAACGTTATTTTTTGTGGTGTTACTTCATAAGAATCATCAATAAGCTCAGAATCTTTCCACCATGTCAACGAAGGTGTTGGTTTTCCTGAAAGGTATGCCATAAATATAGAAGTATTACAAAGCAGTATCAGAGGAGTTTGCAGGTTATGTCAACTCAAATTTAAATATCAAATAAGAAATCACTTGATAACTGCAGCCGATATAAAGTCGTGGTAGAATGACATTTATCAAAAACTAGATTTTGACATTGTATATAGTGTGATGCCTCCAATAGTTCATCGCTTTTGGGAAGGGTGTGTAAGATCACATTCCGACGCAAGATATTCATACACTTAAATCATAAAGATATATATGGTATACTGAGGTAAAACTGACTTAACCTTCGAAAAGTTGGATAGGTCCACTTAATAACACGTGTATGTACTTGCTTTTATGGAACGATGGACTTTCGATTTTACTGGATTCTCTTTTTCAAGCTGTTTTCTTCTAAAAATCATGTTCTACACTGGTAAAATCCAACGTTTCTTAATTTGCAAGAAGCGTCACATTTTACCAGGACGACTAACGGTACTACGAGACTGGTAATTTTCATCCCAGCGTCGGCGAGGTCGTAACTTCTAGATATTATAAGAACGATCATTGACGAACACTGCTCTCGACGTTCTTGCACAACGCGCTATATTGCAGCAATATCTCACTCTCTGGAGCAGAACATGTATTATCCACTCGAGATTAACAAAGGAGCAAAATCAGCTAGAGTTAAAATAAAATAAGCTTAACAACTTTCTCATCCACGTATTATGTAGAACTTAGAGATACACAGAATAAACAATAAATTCTGAATAAATACTATAATGTTACAATAAACATACATGTTTTTGCCATATTCATATACCACAGAAGTGTTCAGATCAGAGCTTTTGAATTTCTAAGATGTGAAGACAAAGGAATATGGTTGAACTTGGACACCATGTCTATCCAGAAAAAGACCTGAACTAGGTTCTACCCCAGCCGTAGAAAGCAAAGTGTGGCACTATGTAATAGTTAAAAATCCACTAACACTAAGGTCAGTGGCAAAAGTCGTCCCATGCCCCAGGTAACAGTATGTAACATAATCAAGAAGGATCTTTGTCTGGAAAAGCAATATATGCTGCTTCTAAAACATGTCCAATCAACCACTGCATACCTTAAGCAACTGGCAAATTAAACGAGTATTCATGATATTCCATATGATGAAGACATGCCGATCAAGCACCTTTGAATTTATTTGAGATTAGACTGGCGCAGTAAAACCGTATTTCTCGCACACTAAACATACTAGATGACTTGTGAAAATATTTCAGAGAATAGTGGTAGGCGTTTGACATGATAACCCGACTTCGTAGTATTTTAAATAGAAACAGCGCTGCAGGGCTATCTATTGTTAAGATGCACGGTTGTCAGATAAAGCATGAGTTTGGGGCATGTACTGTGATCGATATATTTTGTTAATTTTTAAGGTCTTAATTTCGCGTAAAATGTGTAGTACACACGACTCATGTCTATTTCGTCAAGAGCCCTTTATTATCAGTGCTTAAATAGGAAATAAATTTTATCACCATAAAAAATTTAAAATAACTAAAAGCTGATAGTTCGTATAACTATAAATGAACGACCCTCAGTACTTAAACGTTGTTCATGTGAACGTTGTAATTTTAATTTATTATTTTACCCACAATAATTCCTCTTTTAAGCAATCCCCACCCAGTGGCATAGCGGTATGTCTGAGGACTTATATCGCTAGAAACCGGGTTTCGATACCCTTGGTGGCCAGATCACAGATAGCTCATTGAGAGCTTTGTGCTTAACTACAAACAAACAAACTTTTGCGCAATTCTTTTCGCGACTTCTAATTTAAGTTACTTTTGGTTCAATCGTTGAAGGTTTCTTTCTTTCATATTCAATTCGCTGGCTGACCAGCAAGTAATGTTTTACCCCATAAAACATGTTTATAAGGTGAAACAAATTTTAGTTTTCTGGCTGAAGTGGTAGACAACTACTGGTCTATTACAATATTGACAGCATTGATTTTCAATGGCTGTAGTTTTTATTATCCTTCATAGATTCGTCCAGGAATGGCTCATTCTCTCTCAGAAACTAAAAAGACTGGAAATATTTTGTCTTCGATTCTGTTAACGGAATGTTTTTTTTTTCTTATAAACCACATTAATATTTCGAATAAAAGTTTTTGCTGTTATAAACAATATGCCCGTATAATACCTGTGAAAAGAGTGCTTTGATGTGTATGTTTCGTGCGTAGTGACAACGAGTTTGAAATTCATGTTGTTGTTAATTTGTTAATTATCATTTGGTAATATATAACATAGAAAGTGTCGCAAGTAGAAATAAAAGTTTTAATTTTTTTGCTTGCTATCAGTTTATAATCAACGATGTTTGTGTTTAAACATTGCAGTACTTATCCGTGTTTCTTTGTTTTTTATGTACGTTCTTTTAAGTATTACCGCTTTAAAAAATGTTGTATTTAACAATATGGGATAAATACACTCGTAGTCTTATCAAATAACTCTAAGTTAACCTCAGCATCTCAGAAACAGTTGGGATTATTTTCACAAATAATGTATAGTAGATGCTATTTTAAATACTCAAACTCGATTATCGCTTCGTGAGAGTGGGTTCATGAGAAGGAAAATGAACATTACACAGTAGTCAACACACGGTTTTACACATATCACAGGTAAGAGTCATACATAATTACAGAAGCATTAATAATGTTTGCATTCGGTGAAGATCTTAAGTAAAGTCATTTCATGACGAATAAAAAAAATAATATATATATATATATGTGTGTGTGTGTTGATAGATAGACATTAAAGTGTGTGTTTGTGTAATATCACTACAAGTGTCTTATAACTTGGAGATTAACATCGACAAATCCTACTAAAATGAATATTAAACCTTATCATGTGTTGTCCACTAGCTCCCTAAGACAGGAAAACACATTCCAATAGCATTAACTAGTTATAAGTCAAGTAATAAACTAGTTTTTGTTTTACCTTTCATGGATAACTTTGTCTTCGTTATCCTTTTAGGATTCCTGAATGAAACGTCCAATAATGACGTTTTAGTAAGAAACAAAATGCTTTCGGAAGATGTAGCTCATAAATTATTTCTTTTAAGTACTCAATTTATGCCGAAAGGCACTACTCTTCTAGTACACAATTAATTTTCCCATACTATCAGTAAGTTTCATCAAGTTGCTGTACTTTTATTACTAAGTTAAACTACTATAAACTTCATGTTGTGACTAAATAAGCGATCACTTTCCTAATAAATGTTTGTGTAAATTTGCTTACTTTTTAATACTGTTTAGTAATTTTTATAATTTCGTTTGATAAACGCCTTTCTATATACTGATGTTATAATCTTTCAAAGTTATGGCAATAAATATAGCTCTGTGATTATTTAAAATGGGAACTATTTACAAACCAAAACTAAAACCAAACTAAACTTAAAATTCTTATTTTGCATCTTTATATTAAATTATAATTATTTATATTATTCCTTATTTTCACTTAAATGTAAGAATGGCACAAATAATATTACCAAACATATTCACGCAGCACAGCTCACTAGAAATGGACCCCCCCCCACCACTAAATCAGCATATTAATTCGGGGGAATTAGTGGGTATACTTTATAGATGCCAGAGCTGCTTCAGATTGTCAGTTTTATTAATGGGCTAAAAAGAAAGCAGTCAGTCAAAGGCATCCACCGCTAACTCTTAGGCTGCTTTTCTCTGAATAAATAGCGTGATTTGATAGTATCTCTTGTAGCGCACCCCCGACCCCAAAGCATTAACCATGAAGCCTCGAATACACAATCCACGTGTACTAAACCATAGGTTAAACCTCGCACTAAATTAACGCATAGGAGAAGATGTTTATATCTGTATAGTTTCTAATTTGATTTGAAAAATAACTCCACAAAAATACCAGACTTATTTAAACTTATCAGGCAGCTTTAATTGAATTTTAGGTTTCCATTATTTGTATTAAAGAAAGTATTTTCAAGAAGAAACAAAGTAGGAGAACGCAATATTGAATAAGAAATACGTAAACTTAAGTTTACAAACTGTAGTTTTTTGTTGTTTTTTTTTACTTAAATAAATCAAAAGACGCCCCTTTTATGTGGTTTTATAGAATTGAAATCCCATTTCTGGAAGGTAAAATAAATACAGATATACTTCGAATAAAAATTAAAATACGCGTATTTATAACTTCTTGCACTTTATTGAAAAGCTGCAAGTTTGATAAATTTTCAACACATTAAATATTTCACAAGAAATGTATATATATGCAGTGCAATTATACAAACTTATAATAATGCTCTTTTTAAGTTTGACGAAATCGCTACTGTTTCAAACATTAGAAAAGTCTCTTTTTTCTTATAAATTCAGTTGTATATAGTCTAAAACTTATAGATTTATAAATAATAAAAAATACAACGTTATTTTTTTGCTCAACACAAAGAAGTAGATGCAGTGATTTTCTGGAATATTACTGAAAAACGTAAGATCTAATAGACGGATTTTCTATATCTGTTCTTCTTAACTTAGGGAACACCTGTTGGAATCACAACTATTTGTAATTAATAGCTTTTTTTCCATACTTTTGTTATCCAAATGGGGTCCAGATTGGAATTTTTCATACCACTTTTTTTTTTGTCGCAGCACATACTAAATATTCGATAAGTTGATGCTTCCTTATGGTTTTATTTCTTTCTGTTTTTGTATTTCGTGAGATGACCTCTTAATTTTCCTGCTAAACCAACATTTAAAATGTCTACTACCAAAAATACCTACAACATTAGCTTGATTACGTTTTAATGAACTCGCATTTCTCAATCAACACCCAGTTTTTAAATATACGATATTAAGCATTTTGTGAAATAAAATCAATTATTATTAATCTTCAAAGTAACTATTACTGCTCTATAGTTATGTTAAGAGATATGCAAAATATATATAAACACTTAAGGATTACTAAGTTAACAATTACATTGCAGCAAATAAATCGTATATCGTATGAACCATAAAACTCACCTCCTTCACTTTCACACAGTAATACCAAACGATCCCCTTCATTGTATGGTCCTGCAACTGTAGCAAGTACATCACCTTTTTCATCTGTAATTCTTGGTTTATGTGGCGGCACTATCAAAGAGAAAATATACAATTGTTAAGAATGACTAAGTGTCTTCACCATCTTTTATAAAACACATATATATTTTTAAGTATATATATATTCTGCAGTGTGTTATACTATATGTATTATACGATACCTGTAAAAATGTAGTAATTGTTTGTGAAATTACTGTCAATAAGTTATCAATTTCTGACAAATTCTAAGCCAGTTACTAATAACAAATAAATGTAATTATTATAAGGGTGTAAGATTTCAAAATTATATATGTGAACACATAAAATCACAATTATGATGCTAAGTATAGGAAACAAACACTTCAAACATCTAGATCTCCATATAGGTTTGCCATCACACCCAATTTCGTAACAACTGCTACTGTTCTTGCATATAATAACTTTTTTCACCTGGTAATGCATTACATTGCTGTTCGTTTGCGCCCAAGAAGAGGTGCATTTAGATTCTAAATTGTTTTAGCAGAAACGTACTTAAACAAGAACAAACATTAAATTTACAGCGAGAAATGATACGGGTTTTATTGCACAGTTATTTGTTTCTTTTAAAATTTTCCCTCAAATTACTTAAGGGTTATCTAAGCAAGACCATCCTTAACTTTCAAATGATAGACAAGACGGAAGGCAGCTAATTAACATCGCCCTCCGCCAACGTTTGCGCTATTCTAGTCTGACCGAATAGTGGGATTTCAATGCCACTCTTGTATCGCACTACAGTCCAAAAAGAGCCACGAACAGGAACCTTTGGATTCACAGTTCGGAAAAGCAGAGCACACTCTACCACATCCGACCCTTATTAACAGTTGTCACATGTTCAGTTTAGGAATCATTTCGGTTTAACTATACGACAATCTATAAGTTGAATCAGGCCGGTGATATTTACAGCTATAAAAGGCTCATCCCTAATTATATGAAGATATTAATTGCAACGAAACAAACATAATTTTCAAAAGATGACATATTTGTAGCACTTTATAATACTGGCTATGTAACTCAACGACATTTTAACAGGCCCCTCACAAGTTGGGAACATTTTTGTTGAAAACAACAACAACAACAACAAACTACCCAATCCGGTTTTTCTTAATTTGAACTGAAATTATTTCGACATTTTTTTATTGGCTAAGAAGAAGTCATTTCCCGCACCCTTTTAGCGTTGGGGCTGCGAAAAGTGATTTGAAGTGGTAAGGTGACTGAAATCTGTCAGCTCATCAAGAGCTTAACGGCCAAGCACAAAAAACATGGAAGTCTCCAAATGACACGCAGACGCATTTAGGAACAATTTAGAACTACCTTCGTAGATATTGTGCACCAAGTCGAGTACAATATTATGCCTGTAGCTGCTTTCAAACTGTTCCTGTCTGCTCATCGCGATGCTTCGACCTTTCCTATCGAATTGCAGGTGAAATGGTTCATATCTAAATTGAAAGCTAAACATATAAGGGTGACAGCAGAAGCATAAAATGTTGAAAGTTGCTCAATTAATGAAGCTGAGAATGTGGCTTTATTGATATATATATATACTGAATTTACTTCCTGCGGGTAGACCTTAGTACTAGCTTTTATGGAGACTTGATGATGCTGTATTTCACTTAAACAATTATCAATTAATAAACGAAAACTTATCTCGAAAAGATGCGTCCAAAAACCACCATCCTTGGGAGTTTCCGGATTGAACTTACTTTTAATATTCAACAAAGTGCAGTATAAAGACACCCCTAAGCTACTGAAGGACCTGTTAATTTGAAATGCTAATTGTAATAGAACACCCTGTAGGAGGAGCAATTAAACAGGCTGATATCGAATAATACAATATTAGAGAAAATACTATTTATCAGTCTCCTCATATTTGGTGAATGCCTATCGCAACAATGACATTTTAAATAAGCAATAAAAATACTAAATTTGTGAAACAAAATCTTAGGTAAATAACTTCCATAGCTCTAGTGATCATGGATATAAAAGGTATTCAAACATAATATAAAACTGCCAAATGATGCACGCACATACACCTTAATCAAGAGTCAAGTTAGGATTTTCGTCGCTCAGTACATGTAAATATTTGTTTTGACATAATATTCTGTTAATGGAACCGTCCATTTGATAATTTTATTTACTCACCTTGTACAAGATGAGAATTGTAATCGGGGCTAGTTGTTACAGAGGTATGTTTTACAGTTCTCAAAGTACTAAAAGTCCTGTATGATGGAGTTAAAAATATTAGCACGTGCTCATGTCTTCTCAATGTTACTTATAAGGCAGAAAAGACTGGAGTGCCGTGAAGCTTTCAAAAGGTAGAAAGTTATAAAAGTATAACAGAAGATACGAACATGTATATTTTGACCTTCTGGGTAACTTTTTTTGTGCAGAGAAATGGAGTAACATCACGTTAATAGCTAAACCTACCTGAAGCTCTTATGGAGCCATACAGGGTATGTATATATGTTATTTATTACGTGAAATGTGACAATAGTGACTAAACTACTTTTAGTGTACATGTTTATAAACATGTTTGACATCTTGCTTGGCTAGATGTTACACATTGTAACGCCACATTCAAAACAGCAACTTCTTGAGTTTTTTTCTTTTTTGTGTGTGTGTGTGATAGTACGTCACTTTTGCATGTGGGGAAAAGTGGGTGCAGTGTATGAATGATAAATAATGGTTGGTTATGAACGCCTTGAGGAAAGTCCGTCTTACGTGCGTCACTTTTTTGAGGTTTTCTTTTATTTGTTTTTCCACACTAGTGACATGTATCTGAATTTGAAGTTTGCTTTGTAGAATATTTATTGACTAGTTTACTATCTACTTATATGACTTGGTAACTTATGTGTTTGTCCCAAGCAATTATTTTGGATGTAACAATTAATGTACGCCACTAGGTGTCACAGCATGATCCATTTAGTGGGCAAACTGCGACAACTGACTCTTCATTAAAACATAATCTTTATATTAGAAGTTATAAGAGATCCAACGATTTTGAATGTTGTTTCTATAACTGATGACACTGATATGTGTAAATAGGAAACACTACTTGGTTGTTTTTAAAGGTTTTTATTTCAGTAAAGAATTTTAAAAATATGCATTAACTAGACCACGTCTCAATATTTTGAAATTCTAATTAGATAACTTTTAACTTGTTAATTTATTTGTTTGAAGTTAAGCACAAAGCTACAGAAAGGACTATCTGTGCTCTGCCCACCACGGGTACCGAAACCCGGTTTCTAGTGTTGTAAGTCCGCAGACATACCGCTGTGCCACTGGGGGGGGCTTAACTTGTCAAATCGTTCTGAGTTGTGATTGTAATCTATATGGAAAATATGTTTTTGTTATCCATATTTTTCACGTATTTGTTTTATTTCATTTTGACAAAAAAAACTTTTGTTTATTTTGTTGCGTAGAGCTACACAAGGATTATATGCGCTAACCGTCTATAATATTGAGCTAATAAATCAGAGAGAATATAGTTAGCCAATACTACCTGCCGCCAACTCTTGGGTTACTGTAATCGAATAATTAAATTTCACCGTCATTCTTATAATGCACCACAGCTCCCATGTGAGAAGCGCGATTTGTTTTGTTGCAATGGGACGCGAAGAATGATCCTTTGGATCCATACTCCGGCATCATAACTAACGAGTAGGCCACGCTCGAAACAACAGAAGCTAATGTAAGTGTTTACAGGCTGTTACGATGACGTATTTTTGTAGTATTTTTATAATATTTTTGCATTTTTGTAATATTTTAGTGACGCTTTGTTGTGAGGCGTTGTAGGCTTATCGCCTGATTAATGACGTGCACATAACTAACGGTTTTATATCACATAATATATATTATACACGTTCTGTGTATAGGTTATTTGGCATTTATATAAAAGGTTTCAAGTTTCCTTTAGTAAAAAGGAGTTGTTTTTTGAGAAGTATGGTTTAGTTTAGTTTGAGTGGTTCAGATTTCTGTATCGAACCCGAAAGAGTTTTTGAACATAGATATTAATCGTAGGTTTTTGTTGTAAGCTTTTTGTTTACGACTCTAAGGAGTTCGTAAGTTTAAAAATTAGTCTTGACTTTTCTAACTTTTGTAAGCCTTGTGCTTTTTATTGAAAACTGGTGAAAATCGTTTTTGAAAATATCGACAAGTTTTGGTGCAGTGGACATTGGAACAGTGAACTTTTTGCAACCTGAAGCTGAATTTCGACATACTACGTTTTGAAGTGATTACGTTGAATTGGAGAGACAGTTATAAGAAAGAGTGATTTTTTTGTACTGTACCCTTTTGTATATTATTGTATATAAGTTTATATTTGATTATATTGTATATAAGTTTATTTTTTATTATATATTATAATATATCTTTAAAACTACAAAACTACAGAGGTGTCGTTTTTTTACGTACTTTACAGTACAGTAATACGGGATCGTAACAAAATACATATGCAACTATTTAAAAAATATTTGTTTTAAAATCTTTAATATCCGTTTTCATAACCCAGATACTATTGATATGTTAAAATTCGTTGAATAGTTATTTATATATATTATACCTACGTTTTTTATATTTATATCTGTGCACATCAGCATAGTACTTTTCTTATTTCGATGTTATGACAATTAATTAAAAATACGCTCTTATTAATTATATTTTACACACATGCCCTGTCTGACAATTTGCAGAAGCTGGGTTCACTTACAGATCGTACACATAAAGAGAGAAAAACGACTTAAGACTTCACACAAAATATTTTTTTAATCAAGTCTGTTATGTAATCAAAGGTTAAAATTATAACTTATAAGACAGAATTAGCTATGAATTTCTAGCATCTTATTGAAACAGTACCTCTAGGCATATTAAAATGGTTATCTCTGAGAGATTTGTAAATATTCTTGAAAAAAAGTGTTTGAAATACTGGAAGTAAACATCTATATCAGCTTTGAAGTATTTCCAGTGAGATTATCTTCATATTTGTACTGTATCAGGCTACAGTTAGTTTGTTTTAAGACTGACAGGATATTCTGACAAACTTCAATTGCATATACTGAAAAATTATATTTTGATTTGTATCAAGCAAATATTGTTAGATGTGAACTCTGTTGAAAAATATGAATTCTTTACTTTAATGGATACCACTGTTAACGAACTGGCTGATATTAATACCAATTTTACACATAAAAGATGATCATGTGGCAAACTAAAGTAAGCATCCAAAACCCAACTACAGACGTCTATATTTAGCCATGTACGAAAACATGTTCACTTTTAAAATCAAGACACTCGTTAATAAAAGACAAAAAAAAAAACATTGTAAGCTATTACTTGGTATCTTAAACCAAAACAAAATATATATTAACGGAAAATTCATAAATTAAAACAACTACAGATGAATTAATAAAATATATGTAAATACACCATAGAAATTCGTCTTATGTCATAATGAAATTTACACTATGATGCGTGGATCTCTAGTTCTCAAAGGTAAAGTAAAACCGTTATTAAAATTCTTTTTTGTATATATTTATCGATCAAAAGTATCCAACACTACTATAGAAACTCTTCAATTATTTTGTAATTTGATTTCCAACTGGTACGCATTTTTCCCAAGCGGTTATATTAACGATATGATTAGAAAGAAAAGAAACTCAATATAAAAGTGTTAAGGACAAACTACATTATCTCACAAATTATTATTATTATTAACTTATGATGATCGACTACATGTTATTTTCAAATATTTTTAAAGATAAAAGTTCTCGATCGGCATACGTATTAAAATGTCAGAAAACTTTGAAACTTTATTGATTTCAACACTAAAAAAAAAACATTAACAAATACATTGCCTTAAACAATAACAGTGTCAGAGTAATTATGCTGGCTTTATTTTCAGAAAGAGTTCACAGGTCGTAGCAACCAATATATATTTTAAAAAATCCCAGATGAAACGTAAGTTACATAATTATCAAGTCTGCTGGGAATATAAGAGGCATAACATTTGAATGTCATATTCAGATGTTTTTAAATGTCACACAGTTACATTTGGTAATTGAATAAATCAACAAGCTGACTTAATATTAGTTGAGAACTGAAGAAATACAACCATCAAGTGGTATCACCATTAATCATTTTCAAAATGATGACTATTCACGATAATACTTATTGGGTGCTAGTTGGAACTTCATTGATGCGTCAGATGAATAACCGAGTTTCGAAAGTTCTTTCACAAAACAACTCATAATGATAAGACTATATCACAACATTATCGTCAGATTCTATATTTTAAGCCTTCACAACAGACTGAATCCTTAAGATCCAAATGAATAATTCAGTGGATAGATATACTGAACTAAGCCCAAATTCAGTCATTCGTAACTGGTTGGCTTCTTCGCGAATCTAAACTGCTCCTTACCAGCCGTTTATATTTAAAGAAAATAGAAAGTACGTTAGAGACAAGACTAAACAGATGACATATATGATTTTATATTGTGTTAAATATGATGCTTTTTAACACTAAAACAGTCTATAGTAACAAAAAATACCATTCTACAGAATACAATCCAAATTATTTTTTTTTTCTATTACGAAGTGTATATGTAATGACTCAGATGAGAAATGTTTTCAAATGCACATTGATTCCTTTAGTACCGTCGTTATGAGATTTAAATAGTTTTAAAACTGCAACGTACATTGACACTTCGTCTAATTGTTCTTCAATAAGTTTTATTCATGTTTATGTTTCAGATATCAGATCCTGGAATATATTAATTTAAAAAACCGACATTTCGTATACTGGTGTCGCACTTTTCTAGAGACAGGGAATTACTGACAATACGCGAAATGAGTAACCAGTTTAGAATGTGTATTGTAAGTAATGTTTCACTCTTCTTGCAAAATTTATTTAATTTATTCTTTGTCTGTTTTGGATACTTTTTTGGCAAAAAGATACACAGGATATTACAGGGAAATCAGTTAAATCAAAACACACTGCCAGTTCTCTCGCTACTCTAATGCACTAGTGGGATTTTACCGTCACTCTTATAAAGTGCCCACGATCCCAAAATGTGGACCACGATTTTGTGACAACAGAACGTGAATCGTGTACATTTGAATTAATAGTCCGTTACACTAAACACTGGAAAAAAACCCATCAGTACAACCATTTATAACAAAGTATACCCAGAATACTTAACGAAGAAGAAAATATAAAAGTAAAGAGATACAATCACATTACCCTATATCAGATGTCTTCCTATTAAAAAATATATTGTGAACAATGTAAAATTAAAACAGTATTCCGAAGCCACAACAAAATACGATCGAATTAGTACAAACAAAACCACCTAAAGACTAAAGCAGAGGAAAAAGAAAAGTTGTTGCATTTCCTGTGAATTTTGTATACTGTTACGACAGCGGAAGTTACGTGACGCTGCTGGAGCATGCATGACTGAATTTCTCGTATTATCGGGTAACTCCGCGAATTTTGGAGAAGCCTCTTTGTTATCATATAAGCCTGGCGAGAAAAGCCAGCGGAGTGAAGCGAACAGTAGTAACGGTGAGGTTCTGGGAATTTACGATTCTGTTTCGAGCTTGTGTGTGTTTTGTACTTGTAGAGAGCAAAGTTATCGAAATTGAGAATCACTGTGATTTAAAGCGTGTATTATAAAAGTTGTTAAGTTTAAAGTGACGGGAAACATACTGACTGTGGAATTACTGTGTACTAAGAATTTGTACCGAGAAAGAATAAATT
>NW_013665675.1:861690-887401 GCF_000517525.1 Limulus polyphemus | reverse complement strand
AATTTCTACCGGAAATTAACAAACAAGCAGGTACATAACAATACCAATATATTAGAGAAACAAAAAGAACAGAATAAGTTAGAATTCAGGATCATAAAAACATACAAAACTAGGTAATACCAATGTATCTTCAATAGTTCATCATACCAGAGAAGAAAACCACACGATAAATTGGAAAAATACTAAAATAATAGGATATGAATCACACACAAGAAAAGTAAAGATAAAAGAAGCCTTTTACGTCTACTTAACTGATAATACACTAAGTTAACTTAAAACAAAAGTCAAGAGAAACCTGAATACACCTTTTGTAAAAATAAATAAAAAGGTTGTTGATTAAAGTTATAAAGATACCCCATTTGAATGGATAACGCATCAGACTTCCGTCAAGAAGACTTAAGATCAAATCCCAACTATTATCAACACTGAAAAAGACCTTTTCAGGATTTATCTGAAGACAGTAGCAAATTAGCAGGAAAAACGAAGGATAAAAACTTATTAGTAATTAATATCTATATAAAAAGTTATTAACTAATAAGTGACTTAGATAACCTTATATACTGCTGAAAATAACAGCGACAGTCCTGATACATTCTGCTCTACCAAGACTATATATCGGCTGTGGTTGTCAACCAATATATTTTTCAATATTCAAAATCGTTTTGATATAACGCACTCCTGCCTTGGAGTATATTATGCGATACACTTTTGGATATTATTTTGCATCGTTACTCTAGTATGTGGATTCCCCTAAGTTGATCTAACCAAAAATATCAGTAACTAGTATAAAAGTAGTATAAAATCTACTATAAAAATATGGAAAACCATTGTTAAATTATAGAATTTAATTAAAAGAATTTGTCTGTACCTCCAAAACGCATCTGCTCTTCACTTACTTCACCAGCCTCGAAGTAATTCTTTACTCACCATATGTATAGCAAACACTACGCAGAAAAAAATAAATGTTATCGTGAACAAAAGTACGTTCGCACTCTGAAAGAGTCTTAAATATCACTCTTGAGCCCTTTTCACTGTATTCTAGGTCAGGAAGTAGAAAACATAGTGCGGACATTCCGACACAAATTTTCAATTCTTTTGACTGTACAAAGGATAAAATATATTTGGTAGTAATAAATTATTTTTTGTTGTGTTTTAAAGCTAAGTATATAACATATGTGTTAAAATACCAAATTAATATTTATTAATTAACATTTATTCGCCATTTAAAACTTTTTAAACACTGACTCTATAACGTTAATAATAGGCCTATTTGTAGTCTGATTTAAGCGTTAGGTCTAATACATAAACGTAACGTAAGACTTTGCTGAAACACTACTTGGTAAATTATATTTTGCTTTTGGCTACAACTCAGTGTCATAAAAATTCTGAATTAAACTATTTTGCTGTTATATCACCAAAGTTATCAAAAATAAAGAATAAAAACAAACCTTTCTAATAAATCAACATGTGTATAAAGCATTAAACATACTTGGCCTAAGAATAATCAGGGAATAGTTTTATTGCTAAGCGACGATGCATATTGTTGAGTATTACCTAAAAAAAGGAGCGTGAAAGCGCTCTCGACAGAGTGGCAAAGGAAATAAGTATTTTATAGTTAGTGATAGCGATGTTGCCCAATGCATTCTAGTTATTATAAGTTATCATTTTCTTTTCACTTGTTTTATAAAACTATATATTTTTAAAAACAACGATTATTTTATATACAATTCTATAAAAATGAGATTATTTCTAGTCTCCAAATTACTAAAATACAATAACTTACTGTACAGGATAAAAAAGTGGTAAAAAACCCGATTAGACTGTAAAACAATCTCATACACTCTACATGTTTCAACGTATACTACTGCGCCATCCTCAGCAGTGTAATGTTTTGCAAAAATAACACTTATACAATTATCGAATCAACACTTTACATATTAAATAATTTCACGCCATCTACTGACAACATTTCCATCAGCTCCATCATCTTTATTCAATAATTTAAATTTACTTTTTTCTACATTTAATTATATCAATAGACTCACGTATATTCACATCAATTAAATTTCCAGGTTGTGCTAAAATGACAATTTTTTTCCTATTGAATTGTATTATTAGTTTCACTAACATGTTCTGCTGAAGGTGAAATAGTAATATTATTATATTTAACATTTCTTTTGTGTTCATTCAGTCTGAATTTTAAATTTCTTCTAGTTTGTCCTACATAAACTTTTTTACATTCATATAATGTTTTATATATGCTAAATGGTCCATTAAATCTATTTTATTAAGAATTTATCTGACTTTGTTTATCGTTTTGTATCTCAGAAAAATATTTATTTGTTTTTTTTAAATTTTTCATTATTTGACAAGATAAACCAGGTATAAATGATAGAACTAAACATTCTTTTTTACTTTTTCAGCAAATAGTTTTAACTTGATATTTTTATCCCCGTTGTTTAGTTTTATGACAGCCCTGTCAACAACATCTGGATTAAAACCTCTTTCCACTGCTATGTGCTTAATTAATAATAACTCATTATTGATATTTATATATTATCCTGTTTACAACATAATTTTAGTATCCTATCCACATAATAGTAAAAAACACAGGTTTTTTGAGATATAGTGTGACAAGATTGTTGATGTGGCGGAACGATTACGGAGAAAGGTTTACGATAAATGGTAGTTTCCAATTTATCCTTATTTTTACTCACTAAAACATCCAAAAAAGGTAAACATTCAATATCTTTTTTTCACAGGTACTTTGGTGAACATTGACATAACATCAAATGACACCAACATAATTTTTTGTTTTAAAATTATATGCTCAATTCTTTCCACAAATTCAAACGAATTCTTAACTGTGTATTTATTTTTATCTCTTAAAAATGATAATTTTTAGATATAAATTTTGCTACATTATAAGTTGAACTTTTAATATTGGACAAAATAGATCTGAAATTATTACTAATCTTATGAACTTTAGGCAAGGCACATAATCTAGGTAAAATAAAGTTACTGGGAATTAAAGTTTGCTTTTCATAAGGTGTTAGTTATACAACTCTTATTTTTTCTTTAATTATTGTATAGGACAAACTAGAAGAAATTTAAAATTCAGACTGAATGAACGCAAAAGAAATGTTAAAAATAATAATATTACTATTTCACCTTTAGCAGAACATGTTAATGTAACGAATCACACAATTCAATGGGAAAAAATTGTTATTTTAGCACAACCTGGAAATGTAATTGGTATGATTATACGTGAATCTATTGAGATAATTAAAGGTAAAAAAAAGTAAATTTAAATTATTGAATAAGGATGATGGACCTGATGGAAATTGATGATTTGATAATTGTATAAATAAGTGTTATTTTTGCAAAACATTACACTCCTGAGAATGACGCAGTAGTATAAGTTGAAACATGTAGGATGTATGAGATTGTTTTCCAGTCTCATCAGGTTTTTTTTACCACTTTTTATCCTTTAGAGTAAGTTACTGTATTTTAGTAATTTGGAGACTGAAACAATCAAATTTTTATAGAATGTGTATAAAATAATCGTTGTTTTTTAAAAATTGTGAGTTTTTAACATAGTTACTTTATATAACAAATACGTGTATTTTAGTTCTGGTCTATGCAGGCATCTTACTTTGATAAAAAGTTATTGATAGTTAATGATTTTTTATAATGAATTTTTGGTTATTATATTTGTAAAGTATTAAATACGAGGGAACAGTAAATAATAATAAATCATAAACAATAATAACAGTAAATAATAAACAATAATAAGGTGCCCACAAAGAAACAAAATAATATCTATAAAGGTATAAACTCATAAAAAAATAACTTTAATATACCGTATGTATACATCCAGTTCAAATAGCTGGTAAAAAGCAACGGTGGTATATAATCATATATTCACCAAGAAGATATGACGTAATACATACACGTATACTTTTTCTAGTGTAAAACTGGTTATCGTATGGGCTTTTTTTCACCTCGCTTTGTTTCGGAAACATTTACATAATGTTATATAACCAGTCATTGACTTACAATTCCTATAATACATCTCGTTCATCTACTCTGGCAAATCAATCTAGCTGCTATAGCTGTTACTAATGGTCCCCATTATAAAGGCTCTCTAGATAAACACTTGGTTATTGATCAGCAATAACTTTAAATTGATAGGTAAAAACAAATTATAAACCATCCATGAGGGATAGGACTTGCATTGTCTGAAAATAAGTCGAATGTGTACATGAAGGTCCATTTATTCTAAATATGTAAAACAACTATACATTTGTAGATGAGTCATTTCCAGTATTTAGTTGGTAAAATAAACATTTAAGTAGGGATTCCATGAAAACATAGAGAGCCTATTGCCTTCGGTGATGATCCTTCTTGAATAACATAAATTATTTCATGTATACGGGGATATTATTTCTTATTATCTGAGAAATTGATTTTCTTCCCTTAGTAACACATTTAACCACAAATAATCTTTTCACAGTAAGAAATATAGTTGCATACACACATTGCTGATTCCCATAGTAGCAGAAACAGTTACAAATTCAGATCTAATACATGTTGCATTCTTTCAATTATAGAGAAATGTGCATGTATACAAAATTGTGCTTTCTTAGAAACATAGATAATTAGGCTTTACATGATTGTAGCGTAGAAGGAAGAATTTAACGTCCACTAATAAAAATACATTAAATGACCCTTTTAGTACGGAAATAAGTATATATATGAACACTTCTTCCTTAAGAGAAATATAGCTGATGTACCTTCAGTTTCATGTTTTATAACAATATAAATATCAGAAAACTCCTCTTTAGTAACATTGCTCAATGAATGTTTTGTTCATCATATTTTATTCGGGACAAAGATCTGGAACTGTACATCTGAAAGTTTTAAAATCGACTATTTGTGAAAGAATAAATAATTGAATAGCAGTCGTTGAATGAGAAGTACACGTATATATTTGAGATGTAGTTTCGCAAAATTAAATGATGAGATTTATTTGTTTGAAGTTATGCACAAAGCTACACAATGGGCTATCTGTGCTCTGCCCACCACGAGTATCGAACCCCGGTTTCTAGCGTTGTAAGTCCGCAGAAATACCGCTGTGCCACTGGGAGGGGAAGCAAATCTTAAGACATATAAATGAATATTCTGGTAATATTTTGTTATTTTTTAAATTTAGTATAAGGGTAGGTAATCCAAAAACTTTATGATTCCACGTTGGTATTCAATGTGGTACCTCAGTGATCGTTTCCAATTTTCACCATTTTTCACGAGCGTATAAAGAGTGCGATCTTTTCTTATTTTCAAGTTCCCTAGCTTTAATGTCTAGAATCCGATGACAATTTCCCTTTTTTTTCAATTTTGCTCTGTCAAAAAGTTTCATATTTTACGCTCATGAAAAATGACAAAAATTGGAACTGACCTCTTTGTGACATTTTATTAATATTAAAAATTATAACATCATTTATTTTATTACATATACATTAACATTAAGACAGAACAATGGTTAAATAGATGCATCAAAGAATAGGGCATAGCTTCAGAGTTAGCCCAATTAACACTTAAAATTTTGCTCATTAACGAATATATACATAGAAGGACTTGACAATCCTTTCTTTGGGGTTTGGATATGCGAATGTGTATTGTAATTGCTATTCAATTGTATTGAAAGTTAACTCTCTAGCTTTGAACCAAATTAATGTGAATGATTATATTAATACTATAAATCAGAATACACACTTGTTAATATTAGAAGATAAATAAATGATAGTTTTGTGTTTGTAAAGAAACACAAACATTTTACTTGTCGATATCCTAGAAAAATAGTTGAAAATGTTCATATTAATAAGAGCATTTATGATTCCATTTGTCTTTTGAAAGGTGAAAAAAGTAATATTGATTTTTTAGATAAGTTATATTTTAGGAAATATTTAGTCGTAATTTATGTATAAGAGATGACATATATTTTTGAGAGTCAAGTAAATGTTGTTCCTCAATATTATTTTCTCCTTTTTGTAGTAAAATTTCTATTTAAATTTACAGTTCATGCTTTCATGTTTGTACTCATCACTGCTGATTTCCAAACTCTAAACAAAAAAGCTAACACATCATTTCAGAGTCTTTTTTAATTCTATTTTAATAGAAATTTATCCAATTTAACATTTTTCAATTGTAGATGGGAAGAGCTTTCGAGGCACACTTAATCTACTTTATTCCATACACTGTTTTAGATGGTTGGGCCAGTGGTTATCTTGTCTTTTAGATGGTCCAGTGGTTATCTTGTCCTTATGTGAGTCTAAAAATTCAAGGTTAGCGACCACTTTCCACAAAAACACGCTCCGCACTTTAGAGTCAATCAGAAAAGATTAGCCAAACAAAGAGTTGGCGTTGCTTGCTGTTGACTAAACTCCCTTCCACCTAAAAGAATTCAGGTAGCGTAATGCGCATAGCAGTTTAAACATTTTTATGAAGAGTAACGGTCAGTACCCAGTTAAAAATTATTTAATTTCTCAACGTTTCACCTTACGGCTTTATCAAGGGGTTGACACTCTATATAACACAAGCCCAGTATTAACATAACAAAACAACATAATTACATCAGCTGTTTTGTTCTGTTAAAACTGGGCTTGTTGTACTATCATTGGGTGTCTACCTCCTGATAAGACCGTAAGATGAAATGTTGAAGAATTAAAAAAAATTTAACTGGGTACTGGCCGTTACTCTTCATAAAACATACCTTGCAGATCATACTTATGAAATGTGTTTTTTAGTAAAACTTCTCAACTGAAGAACGCTCCATTAACATTTTCTTACTCAACATTTCGTCAAAAATTCAAGCCCTTTTGTAGTATTATATTATATCAAAATTTTTATCTTCCTCAGGTATAGAAAATTAATAAAATAGAAATTTAGAGTAAGTCACTGTACACAACTGAAATTAGTCATACGAAGCATTGCCAACATTCCACTGAATAAAACGATGAAATATATTCTTTAGAAACAATGTGTTATGTGGGGTGTTAGTGATCTGTAGATATATTCCAATTAAAATATATTCATATTAACCAAAGTAACATAATTTTTAAGAAAACAAAAGTGAAACAGACAGCAGATCCTTAGTTCAGAGTGACACTTATACAGAAAGTCTTGGAGGACTAATATATAAATGTAATTCAGTTCCTTTCTACCTTTGTTCATCATGAATACTCTGCCTAAATTATCTGTGAAAGAAACATAAAAGATAGGAAAATATTCATAATAGCGCCATTTGCTATTATGATGGACATGGTAAAACTAATTTGAGTTTTAAATATTACATTAGTACAGGTAGCCTTAGTAAAAGGAAACAAGATTAATGAAATGTACATAGTTACTGCAATGTAAAACAAAATTATTCATAGTGACAAAACACGGTGAATTAATGTTAAACATTATTGATGTAACATGCAACAATTCTTAATCATACAATTTGACAACATATGAATTGTGTAAGGCTTAAAATTACCTAAATTACTGTAATTTAGGAAATTTGATTAAACCTATTCAACCTTTCTCTAGTCATATTAATTTGTTCATATTTCAATTCTAGCATTAGTTTCAATTAGTGTGACAACAGTCCTCTGACATTCAGCTTAGAATAGATACGTAAACCGTCAAATAATAAACTTACTTCTAAAATGTTTACTTTCGAAGTAACGTTAATATAAACTAATCTTAAGATAATTAACTTGTCGATGCTTAATAAATTGGCTTCTCAAGGCTGTATATTTATGAAAACAACATAATTAACATTATCATTTCTAAAGATTTATCATACTCACCTTATTATTATTATTATTAGATTTCCATTACAAATTTTCAATTTAAAAGCAGGATTTCATTCTTCACGTTACATGCAAAAGAAAAGTACATGGAGCACAGTCTCGGAGTGAGTGAACATTTTAATTTATTAATTTATTATTTATTATGTTGTTGTTGATTTACTCTTTATGTTTACAGTACTTGTGTGAAGGATAATTGATGTTTCGTTCAAGTTACCCTGAATATATGGCAATACTCAAACATCATCATGTGATCCAGGCCATATGAACTTTCAAAAAGATCACTTCAGCTTAAGTTTCCAATCGTATGACATGATTGTTTGAACAATTAAACAGGTATACAAGCCCACAATAAAACAATATTGCAATGATAGGTTATTTAACATTTTTATAACACACATAGAAGACGTGAAAGTATTGAAAGTATATTTAACAAAAACGTATAAAATTTAGGAACGTTTCTCAACTTCTTAGCAAGTTTTATTACTATATTCTATCCCAAACACCTAAAAGGACATTCTCATTATTCTCTAATAACTCGATCTTGAAGATATTTTTACACGTACTTAAAATTCCAGGTACGTTTTACCTTGGCCGCGTGGTTTTATTGTCAGACGGTTTCAATTAACTCGAAACTTCATTAGGGGAAAAGTAATCTTTCAGCGCACTATCCCTACTTATTTCAAAAAAACGTAGAATTATCGTGTCACATATATACGTGCTAACGTCAAGAATAAGTCAGCCCAAAGATTCCTTGGGAAATCAGCAGCAGCTAAAAGAAAAGTGTGAAATATGGGACTTCTTTTTTTAAGGAAAACGAATAGATATATTAAAATGCTCTCAGAGTATTTCTGCATTTAATTTATAATGTTTACGAGAAGAATGTATACTTTAAAAGAGTTGTGTTTTTTACTAAAACAAACATATTTGTCGTAATGAAAAACTTATCAGAGTAATTTTATGTGTTTAGATTTAACGTAAAGTTACACAAGGGCTATCTGCTCTAGCAGTCTATAATTTGAAACTTCTGGGATACTATAGTCAAGTAATAAATGTGAACGTCACTTTTATAAAGCACCGAAAGCTCCAAACTGCAGAGTACGAGTGTGCGGTAATGGGACGCGAACCTCGAGCCTTCAGATATATAGTCCGGCACACTAACCACTAGACCAAGTCCAGCCCGAATTAATTTGAAGGTAGAAACACTTCAAGTAGTTTCTTTATGTAGAACGATTCACCTAGGTCTATATTTATTTTTTAAATTATCTTTTCACAAAGAAAATAAATATTTTTGTATATGTAGTAGCGACTTATGTCACTAAAACTGCTCCATCTAGTACAATCACTAAAGCTATCACCAGTATGCATATTTTTATACCATTATGATTCAAATAAATTAGGAATGCATTAGCCTTATCATAATGAATATACCTGAGGAACAAAAAAAGAAAAACGCAAACTGATAATAATAATAATAATAATAAATGCCAAGAAGCTCATTTTTGTGCTTCAGGCTCCATAGAAGAGGACGACATACCTATAATTGTCAACATAATTTCCGAATATCTGGTTCGTGCTATCCTGAAGTCTACCCGGCAGGTATATCTACCCTCATCTTGTTCTGTAACCGACGTTAATTGCAACGTTGCAGGCTTTGACACTGTGCTAAAGTAAGTCCTTGTAGCGTAGCTATCACTTGATGAGTGTCTTCCATGTCCAAGAACTCCTCGCCTAGCATCAAGACTGTATATAGGTGTTGATGACTCGTCTTTGTACCACAACACCAACGCTACATCATCGTCGAATGTAGGTGGCGCAATACTACAAGGCAGAGAAACTTCCTGGCCCAAGATTCCATCAATTTTAATCGCAGAACCTGCTGAAGGAAGGTACATAATTATTGCTTAGATTTGTGGTACTTAATAGATATTCTAAAACTTTCGAAAGCACTTAAGTGGTATTAACGACTAACTTTATAAATGAAAACTAAAAAGCTAGTTATAAATTAAAGACGCTAATTCTACATAACAAATTTATTAGAAATACACAGTTTCATGCATCAATACACAATAAAATCAAAATCCATAATGATCAATACGTAATGCTTCACCTGTGGGGGTTTCCTCGCTGCTATTAACGACATTTTTAGTCATAATCCCGATAATATCTTAAAACCTAAACTAAACTGTACTAAACTAACAGTACAAAATAAACTTCAAAGTGAAAAATCAGTGAGAATGATATTCAAACTCATTTTCAACATTATAACCGATGATATTAAAGAAACTGACTTTAAAGAAAAATGGAGAAAATAATTGTTTATTTGTTTGAAGTTAAGCACAAAGCTACACAATTGGCTATCTATGCTCTGCCAACCACGGATATCGAAACCCAGTTTCTAGCGTTGTAAGTCCGCAGACATACCGCTGTGCCACTGGAGAGGGGGCGGAGAAAAATAGTAATTAATTTTTTTATTATTAATTGAGGGATGATTTTCATTTGCTATAATTTAACTATGAAGCTAAAGAAGAGAGTCCTGTATCAAAAACTGCAGAATTAAACGTTTTCAATTTCAACGAAAATTAGTAACACATTCCTGAAAATAAATGTAATTGTGTCTAAATATAAGGCATGATATTTTTGGGTAAAACAGGAAAAATGTTTTGTTTTCTCTTATCTTATTTGTTTCAAATATAAAACTAAACAATCTTAAAAAATGGCTTACGTACGAATGAGAATGTTGCTCGTGATACAATTATTAAGATTATAAAAGTCTAATGAAATATCTGTCACACAGCAAACATATGGCGATTAGATTTTATAATGTTTATTAGAACAAACTGTCACTCTCAGAAAATGGCAATGAAATAGGGTTTCTTGTGAACTGTACGCTATTAACTTCTTTTATCAGTGCTGACATAAACTTTGATAGGTGTTCTCAATGTTAGATAATCTATTACACTAAATGCCAATACTACTAGAAACAAATATTGAAATGCTGTTATTGTAATAATTGGAATTATTATGAATTTCACACTTCAATAACTAATATAGACTATATCTTTACTCAGATATTTCACATAATATTTTCTACATTTCTATGCAGTTCTAGCATTCTCATTGAATAGATTATCTCAAATTCTTTCAAGCAGGTAAAGGCTACATACTGTAATCTTTGTTTTTAGGTCTCAAACGCGTTTCTTTATAGTCTTCTAAGAAGATAGTCTATTCAAACAGAGAATGCACAAACCTGTACAACTAACTTGCTTGGCTTAAGATTGATTTTGGCTCCTAATATCTTGATATTTGAGCTCTTTGACTCTTGATTTCGCTCTTAGGTGCTCTTGACTTTTCTCTTCTGAAAACCCAGCAGCTAGACGACACAGATAAAGAAGACCATCCAGTTTTGGTTTTAAAAAAACATTATGGTTTTAATAAAAAAATGTGTGTTTCTGTGTACACTGGCGTGTGTTTGTTTGCTGTTGTTTTTTCCTCTGCTGTCGATGTTCAGTTCATGATCCTACATTTTGCAGAACCTTTTCGCTTTTCTGCTGGACATCAGTGTACCTGAATAACACATTATAATCGTGTACTAACATCTTGTGTCATCATGGTATTCTCTATAAATGTCAGCCATTCACAGTTTAAAGTTTTATCCTTAGACGACAACTACCGTAGTTTTTGGTTTTCGATACGTCTCATATACGTTTCAATAGTTCAGCAAGTAGGGGATCCAAATCAATCAAATTGTTCACATTGTGAAAGACGCATAAAATGCGGTGAAATATCAGCTAATATATTATAAATTCTATAAGATTCAAACCATACTTCGTTCATATCCAATCACTTGACCTAGGTATCTGCGGGGTTGAGTGCACATCCGCCTTGCTATACAACCCTTTATATGTGCTTCAGCAAGGCATCCTGAGTTTATAGTTGTTTTCAAGAGTCTAAATGTTTGTCCGCCTGCCTACCTTGGCTCACTGTGTTAAATGGGGAAGCTCTATAATTCATGGAACTACAATCCTTTTAACTTCAGAAAATCATTCCTCTGTAACTATTTCCGATAATGCTGACAAGTCCATCAAACAAAAAGCTGTAGTTAGAAATACTCTCCAGACATCCTAAAAATGCTGAGAAGGCATATGTTATGTCGCATTCGGTTAATGCATGAAACGTTAGCAATGTTCTTGATTTCTGAACTTAGTGCTCCAAAAATTTCATGTGCAGTAATGTATTTATAGGATATGTTCTTCTTAAATTCTATACAAACTTCTGGAATATCAGTTCAGTAACAGCTACTACAGGTAAAACTATGAATCATTACCATACTCACAACGTTCAGCATGAGTAGAGAACAGCAACGTTCCCCTTATTAACTATTGGCTGCGAGATTGACAGTAACACATATTACTTGTGAACAACTCCCACTTTTCATGCACTTGACTGGCAGCTATCTTTGTGTCTGAAAACTTAAACAGGTCTAATATGTTTACAAGCACTCATTGGAAGGTAAGTTAGTTGGGTGGAAGAGCTCCTATCGGAATAACTCGTCTGTACTCTCCAATACCACGACTTCCTCATGTTGATTGATTGTATTAAGCTTCCTGGGATATATACATCCCACACTACATTCAGTGTCTGTGACAATAACAGCTGACCAAGAAGATGAATCAACAAAATTTATCTGACATATTTCGAAAATGTAAAGACACCAACTGGCTGTATTGTATATACCACGGCTGTTACACGAAAAGAGTGCACATTCATTATATATGTTTTGTGTTGATTTCCTATGAAACAGAATGAAAACTGAATTGTAGTTTGTTGTGATTGTGTGTGTGCAACATTTTAAGGGCGTCGATACAACCTACCTTGCACATATTCCTGGTAGTGGTATATTTCAGTTTGCTTTAATTTGCCCATTCATTCAAACACAGACCGTTCTCTGAAGGATTTAGTGCCCATGACCCGCAGATCCCCATTATTTTCGAGGATATGATTTCTAAGGATTTCCATAACAGTTATCAAGAGTTTCATATCAATATCAAAACTCGTTTGACTTGCAAGGACTTCCTTATGGTACCAATTAGGCTGGATGGTAAGCTTTACATCACTCTAGAATTCAGGTATAAAGCTAACTAACTCTGATGATGGATTTCTCTAACACTTAAGGCTTCTCATTCACCTTTTATAACATAATGATTAGGGACAACAAGGGACTTGTTGGTTCATCCAGTATGTCCCAAATGTAAACGAAACCAACACTATTAAGAAACCCTCAAATTCAGCCCTTACCATTTAAAGTGTTATCAAGCGTTCTCATTTAAATTTACTGTCTACCCAACATCTGAAAGCAACCCATTCAAAAGTCCAACTAACCTGTTAACAAAATATAACTGTCTTAACTGAAGATGACTCATACCCTGCCAAAAATTATATTTGTGTTCCTTAGTCCTACCATTCTCACCATTAAGTATGAAAAAATATGATGCATCAACACCATTAATTCCCTTAATAATCTTAAACACCTCAACCAGATCTCCTCTATCTCTTCTTTTTTTATTAGGAGAAAACAATTTCATATGACAACCCCTCCATCACAGGCACTATTCTAGTTGCCCTCCTCTGAACCTTTTCCAACAATCCAATGTTCTTCCTAAGGTAAAAAGCCCAAGACTAAATACAATACTTCACATTTGTTCTAACCAGCGACTTATAAAATGAAATTATAACCACCTTAGACTAGTATTCAATATTTCTGTAGATACAAACTAAAATCCCATTTGTCCTACCACTAGCAACAGCACACTGCATGGATGGTTTAAGAGACTGATCAACCACCACACCAAGATCTATTTCCCTCATAGCACTCTTAAAATTATTCCCTCCAAATTATACTTATAATTCAAATTATGATAACCCACAAGCATTATCTTACATTTATTATAATTAAAAGCCATCCTCCTCACAGCTAGCAACACCCAAGAACTTAATTGCTTGTTTGTTTTGAATTTCGCACAAAGCTACATGAGGACTATCTGCGCTAGTCGTCCCTAATTGAGCAGTGTAAAACTAGAGGGAAAGCAGCTAGTCATGTTTAACCAACTCTTTTATCAACGAATAGTGGGTTTAACCGTCACATTATAACGCCACCACATTTGAAAGGGCCAACATGTTTGGTGGAACGCGGATTTGAACCCGCAACCCGCAAATTGCAAGTCGAACTCCCTAACCACCTGGCCATGCCTAGCCCCATAAAATGTAAGTAATTTATTGACGATCCCTTCATCTATGTCATTGATGTAAATCAGAAAGAGCAAAGGTCTTAAGACTGAGCCCTGGTGTACCTCAATTGTGACATTAATCCAGTTTGATTGAACTCCATTTATAACAACCCTCTGTTTTATTTCATTCAGCCATCCTATTTGCAATTTGCTAAACTATCCTGCATAACTGTAAATATAATTTTTACAAGCCTTTTATGTGGCACCTTGTCAGATGCTTTGTGAAAACCCAGAAATGCCAAATCTACGCTTTTACTTTTATTTACATAAGCAGTAGCCTTTTCAAAGAATGTCAAAATATTTCTAAAACAAAATTTTCCCTTAGTGAAATCATGTTGCCTATGAAATAAAATTCTCAACTTTGTTAAATGACTTTGCAAAGCATCTTTTATCAGACTTTCCAAACTTCTCCCACAAATGATGTAAGTATAATAGGTCTATACTTACTGGGGCAATTACCTCTCTTGAAAAGTAACATTAGATAACTTATAATCTTCTGGCACCTGCCCACTATTCAAGCAGTAAGTGGCTCACTTATCTAATCCTTAACCTCCTTCAAAATCCTTGGGGAAATATTATCTGGCCCTGGAGACTTATCGTTCTTTAAAATTCATACTTTTTTCTTAACGAGCTCAGAATCTTGTTCGATCTTGTTTCCATCTATCAACTGTTGAAGATGAAGATATCGCTTATTAGTAGAAACTGAAGAAAAACAGGATTTAATAACCCAGCCATCTTATAATCATCAGATATGGGCCTTTCTTTATCATCCCTCAAAGGTCCTATCCACATTCTAACATTTTATTTACCCTTAATTAATTTAAATAAATCCTTATTATTAATTTTTACATTTTCAGCCAACCTTTTTATCAATTCATTCTTTTTGATATTCTAATTTCCTCTTTGACCAACTTTCTTGATATTCTGTAATATTCTAAATCCCCGACGAACCAGTCCATTTAAATTTCTTAAATTTGTGATGCTTTTCTTTAAATTTATCCTTTTTACTCTTTCTGAGTCAACCTGGTTTTTACTTGCAGCCAACCGTTTCTTTCTGTAAGGAATATGTTTGTTTTGAATACTTAAAAGATTGCTCATTTAATTGTTCGCCGACTTGATCAGTTGCAATGAATAAGGGAATACATTCAATATTTTGTACTATAAACTTTCCCTTTATGAACTATTGATGACTTTCAAGATGTTTCCTCTGAAGCTTCACTATATTCCTCATGTTTACTGGTACCCAACATAAGAATTTGATGTGATTCATGAAAACACACACACACAAAACATGACATAAGATGGTCCGGTGTAACAAGATTCAGGTAAATAAAATATGACTAAAACAAAGAACGAACAAATTCAATTGCATAACAAACATTTTCAGTTCAAGGGTGATTGCCAGTAGTGAAACAGGGGAAATTCATCTGCTTAAGACTTGCACCATTATATTACCTCAAGAAGCTGTTCATCTTCTGTTATATGTTCAAAGTAAACGTTTTATTAACACTTTTGTGAGATTTACGTACTAACATCATACATTTAGTATACATAATATGCTATTGTGATGTGGGCCACGTTTAACATTCCATCTGCATTTCTAAAAGAAGTGAGGTTTGTTTGGATAATGCGAGATACTGATCCACTTTGTGTAAGCAGTCACCAACAAGTTTTAGGCAGAAGATCCAATCTGAAGACCCCTCAGTATGGAAATTGTCTTCTTCTCACTATGAGCATCCAGTCAGTTCCACTGTATCTGTTTCCCATGGTGAAATAAAGGTTGATCCATTATCAAACAGGTATCTGAGCTGGATTGAAGAGATTTACAACTCTAAAAGTAACATACATGCCGAGTAACATCATTGCCCAAAATTAAAATAGTCTGTAAATAGAAGTAACATAACAATCGGTGTTAGGTTTCTAGGTACAGTATGTAAACAATCTACATAGTGTGCAGCCCATAATACCACGTTATCTTTGTTTTGGGTTTTCCTTCTAGAGAAGAGGATCCACATATTCTTCATGCTTGTTTTACGTTATCTACTTCTTCCAGGGCTCATAATTAGGTTTGAGTGGATCAGAAATCCCTAGAGCATTTCTGTAATAAGGCAGAGGAAGGTGCATTGGTGTATTCAACTGGAAGTACATAAATGGACTTGAGTTGTAGGATCTAGTGTTCCAATACCATGTTCTGATTCTTCAATCGCTTTAGTAGCATGGTGCACCAGTGAAACATCAATGTATTGGAATGAGGCACGTGCTTATTTTGAACTCAGGTCATGATCTATGCTATCAATGGTTCCTCTAGTGAATAATTTACTGTACAACTGAGATGGACATACGACATAAACTTCCATGTAACGGGAATACACATATTGTTAGTCAAATCAATATAATATTGTAATAATAAGATGTTTTGTGTTCTTGTTCTCTGTCTGATTGGTCTCGCATATTAGGAAAATGTAACATAATTTTCACGAGGGATAATACAGAATCGGGATCTTTGTCTCCTTGATATTCCTTTTCAAAGGAACTTGTGAAGTTATTGTTCATTTGAAAATAATGTCTTTCCAAATTATTTGCACAAGTAAATGTATACAGAATCTGAGTCACAACCATATTCAAAACCTTGGCCACTATTTTAGTTTAATTGAATTGTATTACTTTAACTTTGTGTGCCATTAGATAAAAATACTAAACAATTTTTTGAACTTCCAGATCCAAGACTTTTACGATTCTTTAGAGTACTTGGGTTCAGATAAATTTCAACAGTTTCTTCAGCTTTTTATTTCTGGATAATAGACTAATACCTGAGTTGTACCACTTTTCCCGTCGTTATAGTTTGATTAATTTTTTTAATCAATCGTGATAGATTTAAGGTGAGTGGCATACATACTAAATATTGTTTTAAGACCATATTAACTTCTCGACTGTTATTTTTTGACACGTCAAACATAATTATCAGTTAGTGGGCTGGACCATTACTGATGTTGTTGGTCTATCTAATATCGAAATTGTTACTTTTAGCTTTAATGCTGGTTCTCTATTAGTCTAACTACCTGACATCCACCAACCTTTATACTGTTACAAACCACAAACCCGACACTAGAAAATATAGAAATAGAACTACAGTAACAAAAATAACGAAAGGGAATGTATATTGCCATAAGTGTTTATGGTTTTGATATAGGACTGGAGTGCAAAGCTCTAGGGGAGGGGAGAGGTGCACTTAAGCATAGAAAATATCAAGACAATTATTGACAACAAGAAGAGGACATTCTGTACTAAAATAAGATAATTCGAATGTAATGTTTAAGATCGAAAACATATTAAATGTTGAAACATATAGGAATAATGTGGATAAGGGAGGGATCTTATTCTGCCTTTTTAAAACATTCAAGGCGATGTTCAAGGCAGATTTCAATATTCTTTAACTCAGAAGTTTAGAAAGTATGGTCAGCTAAATTTGGTGATGGGGCCGCAATATGAACAAATGTTCATCCATCTGCTGGATTACAAGTTCTATTCCCATATTAACAAATGCTCATTCAGCTGCTGGATTAGAAGTTCTATTCTCATATTAACAAATGTTCATTCAGCTGCTGGATTGCAAGCCCAATTCTCATATTATTTGAGATTAGTCATCTTTCAACCGTTATTTTAAAATGAAATAAATGTGTGTAAAAGAGCGTCCTTTAATGTTCAAATAACTTATATGATTGAAAGTATTTATTATAAGATCGATGTTATCGGATTAATCCCGTTCTTCTATTCCACCCTTTCGCAAAATTTACACTTTAATCACAAGAGATTTGAAACATTGTTCAACATATTTCCTTACAAAGCATTATGATATTGTTTGAATGAACATGCTATTTTTTGTAAAGATTTAACATTAAAACGTGTATACGTTTTAGCACATAAAAACTAATTTGCTCATTTTATTCCTTATACTATGTATAAGAAATATTTAGTTTTGACGCACAGCTGGACATATTAGAATTTTTCCTTTATAAACTGATTCACTAATCTCATTAATGTGACTCCGTTGATCACGATTCAATTTCTCAAGTCAGTACACTTACATACAGTGAAATTACATCAAGTAACCGTGAACTGGTTTGGCTTCTTTTTTTTGTGTAAAATACGCACCTGATTGGCCGAATGCTCAAGCTACAAAGTAAGGAAGCATCAACAATAATCTAAAGCCCAGGGAAGTAACAGCTGCTAAGGCCGCAGACTAATAGAAGCTAAAACCTCATTATCTGAGAATGTTGAAGCATTTATCAGAAAGAATTGGACTAATCTTGAAAGAACTACAGAAT
The DNA here is from genome assembly GCF_000517525.1 of Limulus polyphemus. Taxonomy (NCBI): domain Eukaryota; kingdom Metazoa; phylum Arthropoda; class Merostomata; order Xiphosura; family Limulidae; genus Limulus; species Limulus polyphemus. The sequence continues at coordinate 868,933 of NW_013665675.1, read as the reverse complement.
GAATCCCTTCCATTCGTCGACCTGGCCATGTCTACACCTTGTTGAGTAGACATATTTACATCTGCCTACTTACGACCCAGTTTAATTTCAATTGAAGAAAGATTAGTGATAACTTCTGTTTGCATTATTACAAAACTCCATTTTTTTAACTTAGTTTTATTTTTCAGTATTTTTTATTTTTGTTTTTGAAAAAGTAAATCTTTATCTCATATCCTAAACAATTTAAAATCTTAAAATATATTGAGCTTGTGGTAGCATTCAAATCAAATAGTAAAAAATGTAAATAAATGGACATAAGTGAGCTTGAAGAAGCTGTAGATGAAATATTTTAATGTTAAAGAGATATGTTGTTCGTATATTGTGAGATTGCAGATTATATTACTCACTGTTATATATTTAAATTTTGTTGTTGATTTTTAGCGTAAAGCTACACAAAAAGCTATCTGCGATCTGTCCACCGCGAGGTATCGAATCTGGGCATTTAGCTTCGTAAGTTTGTATATCAGACCCACCTCGAGACATGGAAATTTGATCTTAGAAAAAAAAGTTTTAATCTAAAAACTATAGTGTTTTGTTTGCTTATAGTTAAGCACAAAGCTGCATAATTGGTTATCCGTACTATGCTTACTTCCGGTTTAGAAACCCGATTCTTAGCGTTATAAGGCCTTAGACGTATCGCTACGCCACCAGGTGTAATTTATAGGGAGCGAAAATTATAAACCTTCTGATAAAGATTTTTATATCTATTTCAAAATTGAAGTTTTTATGACAAAATATATTCTAAGGATATTAATATACTGAAGTTCAATAATTTGTATATTAATATGTGCTCAATGTTTTTTGTTTAATCTACTAATGGAATCGAATGTTTTTAATATTTTCAAAATAATTTAAAATAGCTGGATAATATTTAGTATTATGCTTAACTGAATATATTTGCTTGATTACAGCCGAAATTCCATCACTATATGATACAGATAGATATCCTATTAAAATTTGATATTTATCACACAAAGGAGCACTTGATACCATGAATATAATAGTGTAAATACATAACTTAGTTACGAAACGCAATAGAGATGTGAAGCTAATAATATAAATACATAACTTAGTTCCGAAACGCAATAGAGATGTGAAGCTAATAGTATAAATACATAACTTAGTTCCGAAACGCAATAGAGATGTAAAGCATAGTCAGTTTTTGAAGACTGTTATGCTATCATTATGAAGTTGAAAAATGTTTTCATTTCTTGTCATCTAAAACATTCGTTGAACAATATACCATATAATTATATTGCATATAGTGTATAAGACGAAACACTCGTTTAAAATGTTCCAAATAATGATTTCCCAAAACTCAGTTCGAAATCAAAATATTCTATTACAAAATTTGTAATATTGTATCAGAAATTATATAGTAAAACTTACAAGTTTGACAAAGGAATAGAGACCCTTGAAATTCCGGATTTAAACTACAATATTTATATATATCTTTTCTAAATTTATAATTGTATAGGAGAGTTTATAATAACACGAATTATAACCTAACGTCTTGTAGATTAATCAGAAAGGACATATTTGTCTGAATATATAAAACTTGCGCAACATCACAGCCTCAGGAGAAATGACAAAGATAATTTTAATAAGAATAATAATTCACATAAACATAAGAAAAACACATATGCAAATCTTCCTTTATAATAATTATTGATCAATTAAATTTAATGAAGAAAAACTATGCAAGTTTATGCATATTATTTTTTAAATGAGAATAAAATTATGAATAATTAGTGATATTAACATAATCATATTATATATTATAATATATAATATTATTCTACTGATATCCATAACTATACATTATGTAATGTAACCTAGCATTAAAAACCTGAAATATAACATTAAGATATTTTCTGTCTACCGAATACATCTTTTGTGGTAATTTAGAGGATTTATTGATCTTGCAAAGGGGAAATATAGTACCAACTTTTATGTGCTACATGAAAATGCTTTTATTTCGGGCGTTGAGCAAAATTTGAGAGTGTCATTAGTTTTGTAATGTGTTTTTGTCTCTTTAGTTCATTAATTTCTATGCGCTTAGTGAAGACATAAACTTTGTGGAACTACGGTTATTCACGGGCTCACAAAAACGACAGATTGCGATTAAAGCATCTTTTTCTACTTCAGTACATATCAGAAAATATATCTCATATATCAAGGAAGAATTCCTGATTGTTTCCAAAACAACCTACTGGTAAACCACATGGGCAAATTTGAATTTGGGAGCATATTACACCAATAACTTCCTTTTGGATTGTTTGTTTTTGAAGTTAAGCACAAAGCTACACAATGAGCTATCTGTGGTCTGCCCACCACGGGTACCGAAAGACGGTTTCTAGCGTTGTAAACCCGCAGACACACTGCTGTGCCATTGGGGGGGGGGCATCCTTTTGGAATAATTAACACATGGATTTTTACATAAACTTATATGCGCAAAAGTAACTACTATTTAGTAAACTCCGAATTCGCTAGTTCTCAAATTAACTATTTATGGCCGAAAATATCTGCGAAATCAATGTATTCTAGTCATAAGAAGGTTTTGTTTTATAAAATTGTATAATCTTATTTAGATAATTACAGTAAATTAGCTATTATGCTTATTAAGTAAAGTTTGCATCTTTATAGTTACTTTGTTTGATCAGGATTTAATTATAATAATATCTTTTAACTTGGCTTTTATAAAATAAAATATAATCGCAAAATATATTCAGAATTTTCATTGCTTGTTTCTTTGAAGTTAAGCACAAAGCTACACATTGGGCTATCTGTGCTCTGCCCGCCACGGGTATCGAAACCCGGATTCTAGCGTTGTAAGTCCGCAGACATACCGCTGTGCCACTGGAGAGGGGGCGGAGAAAAATAGTAAGAGAAAGCTAGTTGTAAGTTTTAAAATTCAGTATTTCAGTCCCCCCCAGTGGCACAACGGACTTACAACGCTAGAATCCGAGTTTCGATACCCGTGGTGGGCAGCACACAGACAGCCGATTGTGTAGCTTTGTTCTTAAATACAAGCAAACATTAATAATATATGCCATAAGACATTCTGTAAGGCTTATTATGTTTTTTACACTACATTCTTAATGTATGGATTTGAAGAATTAAATGAGTATATATATATATACATATATATAATAATAATATTTCAACCTACTGTATTCGTCATATCCATTGCCAACAACGCGTTTTGTTCAATCCAGAGATCTTCAGGCCGGCTTGGATACATTGAACACAGTAGTGGTTGGAACACTATTTATATAAGTTATTTGTTACAAAAACAACTGTTATGGTGTGAACGCCATTTACAATCTAGCGAAGCGTGATTACAATTACTCATATTTGTCATAAGTTTGTAAAAGGCGTTCACACCATAACAATGGTTCACTCTCATGTTGTGTAGTGGAAATGACAGTATTATTATTATTTTTCTCTAAACAAAGAGTACTTTATTTCATAGGGCACGGAAACGGAAAGAACATGAAGGAAAAGCAATTCGTTGATAGGTAGTATCAAATTGTTTGTTTGAATTTCGCGCACAGCAAGACGGGAGCTATCTGCGCGATAGGTAGTATCACCAAAGACGCCACATTCATATAAAGATTATAAAAACAAATAATAATTTTTAATGGATGAATAAGACATATAAATTAATATATGTATGCAGGCATATGGAGTAATTATTCCCTCTCTTTTCAATTATATATTCAACTAATGAATACATCCAGTTTTGTCTTCATTAATAGACTTTGTTTCCCTTTAATGAATGAAATACTTCAAATCGCGAAATTCTGTTATCGAAATCAATATTTCTCCTCAATTTAAAAGTCCATTTCTATAGTTTGAGTCCTAATTTTTGTAACTGTCATTCATTCAAGCAAGTACGGTGTTATATTACAACACGAATGACTAACATATGCTACCATACATATCATAATATGAAAAGTGAGACTAAAAGACAACCATAAAAGGATTATAACTATTATTCATACGAAAGAATAATGATGGATAAAATTTGAAGTTCATTACAAAATTATAGTAAACGTAAATAAATTTAATTTCAAAATTAATAAATAAGCGCAAATAATTTTATCATTTATGTGGCAGTATTTGTTTTTTTCTTTAAAGTATTGTATTTGCTATTGATGTGTAACCATATAAATATTTGTTTGGTATGAATTTCGCGCAAAGCTACTCGAGGACTATCTGCGCTAGCCGTCCCTTAATTTAGCAGTGTAAGACCAACTCTTGGGCTACTCTCTTACCAACGAATAGTGGGATTGACCGTCCGTATAGATAACGACCCCACGGCTGAAAGGGCGAGCATGTTTGGTGTGATGGGGATTCGAACCCGCGATTGCCATGCCGGGCCGATCATATAAATGTAAGTATATTTATTTATTTATTTTACTGGTGTAAAATTTGTAGAAGACTGCGCTAAAGATAGCTCTAGTTATGCTGAGTTTCTTTTTATTATTTTGTTTCATTTCATAGTCCGATCATTTTACGTTTACCGTGTGCTCGTATTAATAATTATAAAAATAATAAAGTCCATATGAAGTTGACGAGTCTAAAGCTCTTATCTATAATATATATATTAATAACTTCATTTAAATAGCAGTTTTCTGTTAACCATTTTATTGTAAGCCTGATGAAGGTAGTTTTTCAAATTTTTAATCTTTAGGATACATTTTACATTGATACTCGGCAATCATTACAACAACAAATGAAATATATATATTTTTTCTAGCCCAAGAGTTGGTTGTGTTGACTAGCTGTCTTCCCTCTAGTCTATCTCTGCTAGCGCAGATAGCCCTCGTGTAGCTTTGCGGGAAATCCAAACAAATCAAACTATTACTGTAAGTGTGGATGATCCAGTAGTAGAGATTTAAATTTCGAAGCTAAGCTAGGTTTAAGTAACCACAAAATATTCCCAGGAATTAAAGTTATAGTTGCGTTATAGGAGTGACAACAAATCTCTGTGTGTATGGTGGGTGGTAGATTGCTGTTTTCCCTCTAATCAGTAATTTTGAATTAGGAACGGAAGCATATAGCCTCAGTAGCTTTGCCATTAATATGAAATACAAATTAGATTACTCTTTTATGATACCTTATAGTTCTCAATTAATGTCTTATTGTTTCTAAGCGTTTAAACATTAGATTTTACATTAGGCGTATAACGAATATTTAATAAATGATTGTTTTACAGTTCTACAAACAATTATGAAAAAATTCACTTTTATTTCTGATAACGGAAACGGAAGTATTCTAAAACTTATTCACTTTGGTCGCCTTCTTTATTAAAAACCCTTAAATAAGATTATGGTATCGGTGGACGGAACACCTTAGCCACACACCCACGCAAACTGTTTGTAAGGAAATAAAAACATACCTTCCAAAGATTCATCCCGAAATAAAAGACAGTCTGTGAAACAGTATAAGGTCTTGTATACATAACATAAACAAACATATTGTATATCTTTATATGATGTTAGAGTCTCTGTTCTGTAAACAGTCATTTTAAATGCTATTTTAGAAAGGATCGCTACAAGAAGATACTTATTTTGCTATTGGACTACAGGAAGAATAGAAATAAAACCACTATCTTTTGTGCGGCGATGTGCAAAGCCACAAGCGTTAATCATTGCCTTTTCTTTCGCTTAATTGTTAACCGAACGTTTCAGGGAAGAAACAACGGAAACAATCGATTACATCCAGACTAGCACAAGCTAACAAGATGTTCTCTCACAATTTTTCTCCCAACTCGCACTTCAATCTGTTGTTGTAATTCTACCTACGATTTTGGCTATAAAGTTAATTTCGAAGGCACAGATGCATAATTGTTATATAAAGAGAACTACAGTGATTGAGTCAAAATATTTACAAGTCTTATCACTGTTGATAAAATACAGAAGAAAAGACTATGGGGAACTAAAGTATCAGAAGTACAATTCAGAAGTATTACAACTGAAATACTGTTTTAAATGTCTATAAGATTTGGATAGGTTCTGATTCCTAGTTTTATAGCTTATTCTTTGTGACTTTTGAATGTTGAATTCACGCCTGCGCAAAGTTGGTTATAATGTCCAGAAGATATCGGGTATGAGGTTTAAAATTAAAGCCTAGGCCTATATAGGTTTAGGAAGAACTGACCTTTTTTTGTTATTCCTCTTCAACGGAATGTCACTGAAGAGTCACTTATTCAGAAAATATTCAGATATGTAGTTTCTAATATTTTTAAAATTTTGTTGCTATCCTCCGTGTGAAATATCAAAAATAAATATACAAAAAAATGTCTTTACAGATGAGATAGCTCCTTTATTTACTCTGTTTAAGGTATATTTATATTCTCGATATGCGCTACATGGATAATGGTTCTTCAGTTACCTCCTCCTATACAATATTTAGTTTTCAATCCCCAGTAATTCGTTTCATTTTGCTCTATAACCAGCTACACCAAGTTTGTTTTTTATATGAATAATCAAATGGTAAAAAAGCCGATTCCTCTCTGTCACACAAGGTGTTTCATGTACAAGTTCGCGCTATTGCGAAAGTGTACAATTACTATATAAATAATGCATACCTATATTACAGAGGTGTTCAATTAAGTAGACGATGAGAAATCCTGTAAACTCAAGCTGTTTTTGGATACCTTTTTCATCTCATATAAAAAGAGTAGTAATTTCTAAAGCAGGAACTATGCTCCAGCGTTAAGTACTATCGTGTCGATAATAACTTAAGAAATGCTTACGTATAATATTATAGATAACGAGTGGTCCATGCAATTTGCAAAGCTGCGTCGATCGTCGTATAGTTAAAACAAGATGCAATGGCGCTGTCGTCCAAATATATAATGGAATGATACTACGAAAATATATAAGTTAGGTCTATGCATTTTTTTTTCTTAGCTGCATTCCGGGTTTATTCAGGAAAAAGAACAAAAAAATTTCGCAAATAGCATTAATGCGTTAGAGGTAAGACAAACTAATAACCATACTGGTTTGTAAAACATACGTTTTAAAATATTTCAATAAAATATTTTCAGTAAAATATTTTTTCACAGTTAAGTATGTAGCTCTTATATATAAATATATATATTGTACATATTCGGGGTTTTTTTTAAAGTTTGTTTGTTTTGAATTTCGTGCAAAGCTACACGAAGGCTATCTACGCTAGCCGTCCCTAATTT
>NW_013665675.1:831205-860693 GCF_000517525.1 Limulus polyphemus | reverse complement strand
AAATTGCGAGTCGAGTGCCCCAACCACCTGGCCATGCCGTGGCCTTTTTTTTTTTTTAAAGTAACCACTACGTGAAAATAACACAAATATATGTGCATCGTAAGTCGCTAGAGACAAAATTTATTAACTAATAGGTATTATATCAGTTTTTGAGTCAACGAAATGGTTTTGAAATTTTCAAAGAAATGCATTATATTAGTTACAATTGAAAAACATTTGAATAATACTCAAGCCCTGGCACCAGAAGAAAGAAGTTGGTATACAAATGAAATATTATTACTAAGTAGATTTTAAAATATTTTACATTCGCTTGCATGTTAGCCTTTAAAATATAGAACATTAACACTATAATGCCCCCCAGTGGCACAGAGATAGATCTCTGTATTTACAACGCTAGAAACCGGGTTTCGATACCCGTGGTGGGCAGAGCACAGATAGACGAATGTGTAGCATTGTGCTTAACTACAAACAAACAAACACGAAAATGTATTTGAAATAGAATCATCCAATCAATATGAAGCGTAAAATTGACATATTACACAACAAAGGCTTAAAAAAAAGGTTGGTACACCATCTAAGGTATATGATAACATTATGTAAATTAGAGTATATGTATATATATATATCCCTATGAGAAGTACTAAATTTAAACAATAATAGTTTCAAATAACTAAGCACTCATTAAAATACAGTTTGAAAACTCGAACCTTCAATAAGCCACATTCGTCATTTATCGTATGATCTGTGTAACTGAAAAACGTTCATTTTGGGGCAACTGGCAACATACAATGTAGGTACCAGAAGATCACTGAAATTTCACAATTCTTAAAACATGTCTTCTTCATTAAATAACTGAAATTAATTTGTGTCATAATTTTATAATAAAGAAACTACTTATGCATAGATTGAAATATTTCTGCTACATTTCGTGTCTTGGGAACCATAAAATATATTATAGACACGCGAAAAGAGTAGTAGCAGCTATAAATGTTATGACTACACCAATTTCTCGAGGTGTTTAGCCCTTGGATGTTGTCCTTTATATAATCGTCACAAGCAGTGGTATTGATTGGTTTCCCCAACATGAGGAGCAGAACTTCTTTCATAATTAATTTTCTCTGAATCTTTTGATCAGTTTTGCCTTGATTTTCAATCGTTAAAATTCTATCATGTTCGAATTGTTTCAGTTTGTCTCATTTTAATTAGCGTGTTTAGTTTCATATCTCCAGTTTTTTATGCTCAATTTCAATTCTTTAAAGTTTAATTCAACTTAACTTTAACCTTATTATGTGTTGTTGTGTAATTTGTTTACGTGTATCGAAAAATGGTCCGTATTTTAGTGTCCACTGATTCTTTGTTACCGGCGAGGTATGACCACTTATCAGTGGACTCTATTTTCTTCCTTTGGTAATCGATCTTTTACAGCTCTAAGGATAGATCCTGGTGCTTCTCGTCTGCCAAGCAAGCACTTTACCATCTGAACAACGGAGTTAACTAACATCATAGCATTCACCGCTAGAAAAACGTGTTTTAACAACACAAACATGTGGTATGACAAAAATTATATACTATTTGCATACGATGAAAAATCAAGGTGTTGATATTTTTTATGCTATAAGGTTTGAATTCAAATCAAAACAGGGTTAATTAACCACATAGTTCACTATTTGTTCCTTATATAAAGTGATTAACGTGTCGGGCTAGAGAGTTGCGGATCCAGTTTTGCATATAGTTATCACACACACACACAAATCGTCATCTGCACCTTGGGACCGTAAGTACGTTATAAGAGGGGCGGTCAGATCTCACTAATCGATAAGTCCAGATGTCTTTTTTGTAGTATATTTCTTCACAATTAGGGAGGGGTAGCGCAGATAGTTTTCGACTAGGTTTGTACGAATACAGTAATTAGTGTGAATATCTGAATAATCTAAACAGAATATTATTTTCATGATTCGTTTCTCATACAATAATTAACTTAAAAGCAACAAGTGCCCTTTATTTCAGTGTTACGTAAAATTTCTGACTAACGTAGCAGGAAGGTTTGTGGGTGTAATTTCTCCTTCTATTTTTCGGAAAACTTTTTTGAATATTTTAAGTTTCAGGATGGAGCATTGTAAGCTGACATAAACACCGTTACACAAAGAAAGTATATTAAGCCAACATATAATAACACAAAATTACTATCGGTTTTCTGTAAGATTTTACTTTTAATATATAAAGATGCTCATCACTACCAACACGCATTTTATTTCGACCTATAAAAAGCATTCTCTATAAAATATTTACAAATTTATATATATATATATATATAATTGGACTAGATGTCGTAATAAGAGAATAGCAATAAAGAGGTGGTCAACGACGTAAACATGGGTTAATTTTCAATTTGTTATTGTTCTTTTCATCTTTTTATTCGTTTATTTTTCGAAAAGTTGAACTAAGGCTATCTGTGCTAGCCCACCACTTCCAAATCTTGATTTAATCTTGTTAGACCGAATAATTGGACACCCTCAGTGACTCAACGTTAAGTATACGGGCTTACGACGCTAAAAATCGGATTTCGATGCCTGAGGTTGGTAGAGCACACATACTCATTGTGTAGCTTTGGGCTGAAAGAAACAAAGAAATCCTGAATTTAATTATCACTCCCATAACTCACCCAAAATCCCAAAGTGAAGTGGATGTTTTTTTTTTCCTTTTTGCCTGTACCGGACGCGAATCACGACACATCAGATCAACTGTCCGACACATCAAACATTCGCGTTCTGATCACAGTCGTTACAATAATGAAAGAGGACGCATATCTGAAATATATAAAGGTCTTCTGTGTTAAATATTATTCTGTTTTAAAAATAAATTCGCAGTCGTTAAACTGCCAATGTGCATATTATTATTGAATTTACCGAAGGAAACCCATAAGATTCGCAACGTAAAAGTTACATTAATTTCAAGCCGGAATTTTCATTCGGTCACTTTCTCATCCTGAAAGGTAGGGCATGATTATTTTGCGAGAAATATGAATTTGTGATAGATGGTTTTAGTTCCGTTTCGGCATTAAAAAAAAAAATAGCAGGCGTTCCGCACTTTAGAACCGTACGTAGGTTCACCATAAAGTTGACGGCTAAATCTTTCTATTCGATATGACAAGAGTATTGACCGAGAGTTGGCGGTAAGTGCTGCCTACTAGCTGTCTTCCTTCTAGCCTAATCTATGAGATCATAATTAGGATAGACTAATAATTGTTACGTAAATATATGAAAGGTATTTTGTGTTAAATATTATTCTGTTTTAAAAATAAATTCGCAGTCATTAAACTGCTAGTGTGCATATTATTATTGAATTTACTGATTTGATTGGTAAATATATGAAGGTATTCTATGTTAAATATGATTCTGTTTTAAAAATAAATTCGCAGTCATTAAGCTGCTAGTGTGCATATTATTATTGAATTTACTGATTTGATTGGTACAAATATGAAGGCAAAAACGTATATTATCTATATATATATGTATATATATGTGTGTAGCTTAATGTTTGTTTTCTTCTATATATGGCGTTACTGCTGAGTTTGTTATATTGTTTTACAATACTTATGTAATCAGTAGGATAGACTATCTGTGAATGACACTTTTTGCAGTTTGCATTTAATGAACAAACAAAAAATCTGCCTGCAAATTAACTGGGCAAGAATGTAAACAATCGTTCAGGTAATTAATTATCGTACTTTCTAACATGATAACTTTATTTATAGATAAGAAATTTTAATTCTCATAGACTTCGTCAAACGACATAAGGTAAATTTCATATATTTTTGGGCCCGGCATGGCCAGGTGGTTAGGGCGCTCGACTCGCAATCTGAGGGTCGCGGGTTCGAATCGCCGTCACACCAAACATGCTCGCCCTTTCAGCCGTGGGTGCGTTATAATGTGACGGTCAATCCCACTATTCGTTGGTAAAAGAGTAGTCCAAGAGTTGGCGGTGGGTGGTGATGACTAGCTGCCTTCCCTCTAGTCTTACGCTGCTAAATTAGGGACGGCTAGCGCAGATAGCCCTCGTTTAGCTTTGCGCGAAAATTAAAAAAAACATATTTTTATAAGAATTGAACTTACAATTTAATAAGATATTGTTGACGATGCATAAATTATGATGTTAAATAAAAAATACAATACGAGATCACAAATTAAACACGATAAAATAATATTTATATGCTCTTGTACAAGAAAAAATGAACTTTAACTGTTGATGTTTTATTTGTCGCATTGTTTAATTTCACTGCACTAGCGACTGTCGTCCGCAGTAATAATTGTTAGGTATTTATTCTTTACAAAATGAATCAAAAGAACCTAAATGTGTAATGTTCTGTCTTAGAGGAATACACCTTGCTCCATACGTCAAAACGATTTGCTTAATTCTAGTTGTACGTCTTCCTAAGTAGGCGCATGAAAACAAATTGGGACCACCACCCATCAGTGGGCGGTACTAAGTTTAGAATTTTCCGATTGTTCATACAGTTTCATTATACTTTTGAAAACAAGACTTCCGACTTAATGAAAGGGTAAGTTTCAAGAACTCAGCGCCAAGGTCATATTTGCATAACTCACGCCTCCTTGTCAAAGGATTTATCTCTGAACTATCTTCACCTTAAGATAAGCAATATCACTAAGCAATATTTGATATAAAATGTTATTCTTCGTGACGTACCTGTTTTTCGTATGTTTCGTATAAATATTAAGGCAAAACGTATATTATTTATATATATATATATATATGTTGTTTAATATTTGTTTCCTTGTATTTTACGTTACCGCGTTTGTTATATTGTTTTAAAACACTTAGATAATCAGTAGTAAATTAGTACTTTGATAATTTCTCAGATATCTCATGTCTCGTAGCGATCACAAATTAAATTAATAACTAGGTTTGTGCAAAAATAGTTAACTAGTTTGGTTACTTCTTTTCACAAAACTACTGCTGCTGTTTAATCTTTTAATGTGAATCAATTAAATAATATACCACATTCTTTTGTTTTTTTTATCTTAGGTTAAGTTACGTGTTTCCTGAGTTAGTTATTGTTTCAACACATCTTTAATGAGTACATTCTCTCCATGTGACATATTATTTTTTTTAAATATTTATTTACAAAATCACAAGCGCGGAGTTCTAATCTGAAGTTTTGTTTTTATTTCTCCGTCATGGGCGTGACTAATTCAAATTTTCGTCGTTCTATAATTTTGAAGTAATATAACTTCGATTATAATTTTTAGGTTTCGTGCATTATTTCTCAATTATATTTTGTTTACGTGATTATTTTCTAGATAAAGTAACTACTCAACGCTGTTATCATAATGTCGTTAGTGTCTAACAGAAAGTAGATTATATACATCCCTACCTTAAATGCGTAAAAATGAGAATTAAAAACAAATTGTTAATAACTTTATGTGTTTCACATGTTTATTTTTATTTAAACCGAGGCGTATAGTAACAAATAAGCACACCCAGTTCTGATTATCCTTTTCAATTTTACACAATTTAACAAACACAAATTTAACAAAGCACACTAACTTTGAATTTCTTTAATTACTAGTTTTCATTTATTATCTGGAAGTAAACGTGTTACGAAACAAAATATCTATACTATAAGTGGTTATTAATTATGACTTCGCCTCTCTAGTGATTCAGCGATAAATCTGAAAGTTCACACCACTAACATCCGGGTTTCCATTTTCTTAGTGAGAAAAACATGGATAATCCATTGTGTAGCTTTACGCTTACCTAACGTCGGGTTGAAACACATTTCATCAAGATAATACATTTGTTTGTTTGTTTATTGTAGTTAAGCACAAAGCTACATAATGGACTTCTGTGCTCTACCCACCACCGGTATCGAAACCCGGTTCCTAGCGTTGTAAGTCCGCAGACATACCGCTGTTCCACTGGGGGGCTAATACATTTAACTCAGAAGATTACGGAAAAAATGTGTTGTTCAGTTGAAACTGATATGTCCAGAATTATTCGTTGACTGCAGTTGTTTCACAAATGTTGCCTAGGGATGAATTATTATGTTCGAACCGATTTCAGATAATACCACTACAATGACTTGTTATATTGTCATATTTAAGAAGTCTTCATTCTCTGAGGCGAATATGCCATGTTTTTAGATAAGACATGACATATATATACACTCAGAAAGTTATTCGTGCTTCTAATTGAAGTAAAAAGACAACCCTTTTTACGTTAGCGCAACTATACCACTACAATACTTCAAAAACTTTCGGAATAACACCAGTAAAATAAAGTACCTCATGTGGTAATAAAGTGCCTCATGTGGTTTTAACCATTTTTTATTGTAATATCATACAGTAAATCATAAAATTAACCATGATAAAACACATGCTTTTAGTAATAGACTGTTTACTGTTTGTGTTCTAAGCATCACTAACATTTACCTTTATGTTTGAAGACCAGAAAAGTGATTTTTGAAAGTGTTGTACGATGTTACATGGCTTGTCATTGTAACATTATTTACATGGTACAGAAGAAGTAGTCCAGTCATGACAAGTGTTGAAGAATTTGGTCAATTGGAACACTGATTAACGTTTGTAGTATTCGATAAGCCTGTCTAGCCATATTCTCTCTGTCTGTCGCCAGCAGTTGACAGCCACAGTCCTTCCTAGCATTGGACGTATTCCATTTCGATTAACACGCGTGATAGACTGATGACGGATACATTGAACAGTCAACCAAAGAAATAGTTTTTTTTTAAGTGACCTTGGTAAATAGGATCCAGTTATGTCGTCTTTTTGAAAGTAGCAAAGATCCTTGATCTATCCTATTGTCTTGCACACTATGATAGAATTACTTCTCTACATTTGTAGGCTTAACCACTCATTTCCCATACGAAATGATCAGCATATTTTGCAAATTTCACATAAATAGGAGTATGTGATACTAATAAAATGGCTGTTCAATCTACAAAATATGTTCCTAATGATATAATGAATTCACAGAACACTGCTCATAATTAGAACTTCGCTTAGTAAATAAATCTCTTAATGTTTAAAACGATTCTAACAGCTTTCTAACCTTAAAACTCCACATATAACGTCATAAAATGTATATTTCTCACTCTATAAAAGCCTCCCAGTAGCACAGCGGTATGTCTGCGGACTTACAACGCTAGAATCCGGGTTTCGATACCCGTGTTGGGCAGAGCACAGATAGCCCATTGTGTAGCTTTGTGCTTAATTACAAACAAACCATTCTATAAAGAGAATATAATGAATTGAATAATAATTCAGATTCAAAGCTCGTCTTATTTCCACTCCAAAGTCTAAAACGTTGGCCTCGTTCCCTTGGAAAACTCAATCTCGCCAAATTTCTTTGGTTTTTAGTTTGATTGCCGTTCGCACCATTCTATAGACCGAAGAACCCATGAGCTTTGTGATGCGATTATCAGCAAGACGCTCAATTATATCCAATTGGTGCATCAAATTTGGAGATTGCATCAAATGAGAGAGAATCGACAGGAGGGAAAAAAATTAAATTATTTATTGCAACTCTTATTATTTTCGTTATCCAATTAACATTTGTCAAACTTCTTTCGTGAAGTGAAAACATAATACATGTTGATAACGCCTTTCAGTAGTAGATAGATTTAAAGGTATTAAGAGAAATAAAACGTTATACAGTTAGACACGAACCTTAATAGTGTTTTATTAGTAAAACTATGGTACTATAACACTGAAAATTGAAAGCAAACGTGAAAACATTTTCTACATATTGCAAAGTAAACCATTTTCTTTGATACACAAGTTTTGCAATTCGATAGTACAAATGAAGCTTAAATTCCACAAATACCCTATTCCTAATCTATATTTCATGAACTTCACTCAGAACTTTGAAACACAATTGAAAGTATAAAACGATTGTGAATTAGATGCTCAAAGTGACAAAGCTCCGAATCAAACAGCTACTCACTGATCTCCTAAAAACCGTACACAGTACTGATGGTGTAGTAAGTATTAATTTAATACTACATTTAAAACCATCCTAATGTGGTGTCGAATGAAAACCTCTAAACGATATTGATGATTATGCTTTACATAATATATTCAAATTATGTAAACACAGATTAACAAAAATGCTTAAAATAAGCTTTTCCAGAACCGTTAATGACAACTTATTGTTGCATTCACTCATATATGTAAAAATACATAATTCATCCACCAATTTAGTTCAATGTTAAGCAATGTTACTCAACCAATTATCTCAACTTTTAGCTTTTAGCAAATACGATGTCAGCAAATCTACTTAATTACTATCAGTGGAGACTTTCAATATCAAATGTACGTGAGTGATACATTATTTTAAATGTGTATTGTGATAATACACTACTACGCTTTTCACACTTAAAATTGATATAAATTGAGAAACAATATCAACAACACTTTTAAGCACATTTACATTTCTTTTATAAGATAACTTACAAATATTTACAAGTTGGTCATATTTAAATCCATTTCTTTGAATTTTCCAGTCAATAAAAATAGTAATATAATATACTTATTAAACATTTTCCATATACTTTAAGTTGATAAATTATCACACTTTCAACGGAACTGAATTATATGGAGCTACATTATTAGAAAGTAGCCCCCCAGCAGTAGTACAGCTGTATGTCTGCGTACTTATACCGCTAGAAACCGGGTTTCGATATCCGTGGTGGGCAGAGCACAGATAGCTCATTATGCAGCTTTGTGCTTAACTTCAAACAAACAATTAGAAAGTAGTCCGCAAATCAAAACGTTACATTCATTTATTTTATCAAATAGAATAATATTAGCCACACCATCTGCCATTTTAATTCTTAAATCTAAATAATCAACCTCACTAATTGGTTTAGTTATCATGTGCTTTACATTCTGTCCCCCTGTTGGGCAGCGCTAAGTCTTCGGATTTATAATGCTAAAATCAGAAGGTCCGATTCCCCTAGGTGAATATAGCAGATAGCCCGATGTGGCTTTGTTATAAGAAAACGCACAGACATACACTTAACAAGATTTTACTGATATTTTGACCGTTTAGAGTAGCGTATCTCAAACTGAATTTCCGTCCCAAAAAAAGAGGATCGTAAGGCGGAGGGGGGGGGGGAGTAGGTGTCGTGAGATCATAATAAATGTTGCAATAACTTTGGGTATTGCGTTATAAATATATCTTCATCCAGAACGACAACAAATTTTTATTAGCTATATTTTTGAGCGGCCGCAATATCAAGCGTGGGGCGCGATTATACCTCATTCGATTTTATTACTCATCAGGATATATACCAGGCTACCCTCAAATTGAAATTATTTTAGACAGGATTAGAGTAAAATAATCTATGAGACCTTGAGCGTGATCGAACACATCAATCGAAAGGGTTTGACCTCCTGAGTCCAAAATCGTAATTATATCTCAAGTCGGTCAAGAGATGACGGACCTACGAGATAAAAGTTTGTGCTTGAAAAAAACTCGGACCCAGTCTGTGAGTCGCTATGCTGCAGTTAAATATATGGGTTTGAATAAGTTCGTCATGATCTCTTCATGTGATTCTATTGTATGCCAAATAGTTCTTCAGCTGCACGTGAAGCAGATATAACTTGAGGTGGGAAACTCTGGTGCTCTCAAAGGACCCATGGTTAGTACTTTCTAATGTTGGTATTATAATTATATATACGTTCTAGAATAAATATTTCCTGAAGTTAAGTTTTTATTTTGAAGCTGTGGATACTGTAATATTTGCTTTTCAGTATTTGTAAAACGAGCACCTACACTTGAATAACTCACATTTGTCGGAAATTGCGAAAAAGAAGCTACAAGGGTAGCCTTAACTATATCTGTCAAGTAAATTACCAATAAATAACAAACAATATCAATTATTTACTAAACATAGAGTCAAACTTAAATTATTTTTAGCAAGTGGTATAAAAAGGAATAAAAACAAGCCAAACAAATTAACTCAAAAAAAAAAGAACTCCACATGCTGGGCAATAATTTTCATTATATTGCCCTCAGAAAGGTGGATAGATAGGATAATAACAATGATGTTGTGCCATGATGCAGGGGATATAATGCACATATCTTTTAGTTTAGTTGCAGTTAGAAGTTATTCGTAAAATTTAAATATATCAACTTGTTCTACTACACAACTACCAAGAAACCACTTCGTCTTTATTACGTTCTTTGATTTTCTGATTTAGTTAATAACAGCTAAAAATAATTTTGAAGAAAATCTTTATCGGTCATTTTTGGTAAATACTCTAGGCGAAAAGCAATGATACAGTCTACGTCACATCACTATTCAAACTATAAAGACAGCAATGATACAGTCTACGCTACATCACTATTCATACTATAAACAAAGCAATGATACAGTCTACGCCACATCACTATTCATACTATAAAGACAGCAATGATACAGTCTACGCCACATCACTATTCATACTATAAAGAAAGCAATGATACAGTCTACGCCACATCACTATTCACACTATAAAGAAAGCAATGATACAGTCTACACCACTTCACTATTCAAACTATAAAAACAGCAATGATACAGTCTACGCCACTTCATTATTCATACTATACTGAAAGCAATGATACAGTCTACGCCACTTCATTATTCATACTATACTGAAAGCAATGATACAGTCTACGCCACATCACTATTTACACTATAAAGAAAGCAACGATACAGTCTACCCCACAGCACTATTCATACTATAAAGAAAGCAATGATACAGTCTACGCCACTTCATTATTCCTACTATACTGAAAGCAATGATACAGTCTACGCCACTTCATTATTCATACTGTAAAGAAAGCAATGATACAGTCTACGCCACATCACTATTCATACTATAAAGAAAGCAATGATACAGTCTACGCCACATCACTATTCATACTATACTGAAAGCAATGATACAGTCTACGCCACTTCATTATTCATACTATAAAGACAGCAATGATACAGTCTACGCCACATCACTATTCATACTATACTGAAAGCAATGATACAGTCTACGCCACATCACTATTCATACTATAAAGACAGCAATGATACAGTCTACGCCACATCACTATTCATACTATACTGAAAGCAATGATACAGTCTACACCACTTCACTATTCACGGGAGCAGGACAACTGCCGTTAAAACAATTGTCGGTATAGGACAACTGTCAGTGGACAATTGCTGTTAAACAACTGCCGCCTTTTTGTGGTTAACTTTTGACTAGATAGGTCATGGGCACCACGCTAGCTTTGATAAAAGAAATATAATAAACAATATTACAAATGAGTTCTTAAATTTACGTATATGTTATTATATAACATTGGCTATTAGCAATTTAATTACTAAATAGTTACTGAATGGAAATGAACATTGTAAACGGCCTTTTGGTTTTAAAATCTAGACAATCCTCTTTTAAAGTACACGTATCAAGTTTTCTTTTGAGAATTTGGACTACTCGGATCTCGTGGCTGGCAGTTGTCCTAAACTCACTCACTATTCACACAATAAAGGTAACTTTTCAAATTTATTGTTGATTAATTTTATTTGTTTACAAGTTACCCTATCCATTCGACACAATTAGTATTGATAAGATTGAAATTTTTCTGTATACTTTTTTGTGTCCGTTTGGTTTTCTGATCATTAGAAACAAAAAAAAAGGGGTTCACAGAAAAGGCACAGACTTCTATTTAATAACATTAATGATCGATAAGATTTCACAGAAAACACTATTTTCCCAATAATTTAAAATCATCAACGTTTCTATTCAGGAAGACTTAAAACTATAGGGATTGCAAGAAAATTACAAATACACACGTTTACAGATTACGTATGATAGTCAACAGAATAACTAATTTTTCATCATTATCCAGAAAAAGGTGTATAAGTTAAATATCTTATACAAACAATTACGATAAGGGTAAATAAGAAGTATTAAATGGATTACGATGATTCAAAGAAACGTGTTAGGTTTAGTTACCAACTTTTATATATATATATATATATTATTTGTGTATGAATGGTACTTTCACAGATTCACAAATGAAGAAAATTCAACTAAGCATGAGCTATAACGTGTTTATACAAAACATAATCTGTGTTTTGACAGTATGTTATTGTTTCAGGCATTGGAAATGATCATTTTGGCAGTCAAAATCTAATATATATTTTAGTATTTCACGCTGTAATCTATGATACTGCAATGCTATAATTCTGTCGCTAGTGCCTTGCCCCCCCCCCCAGTGGCAGAGCGGTAAGTCTGAAGGTTCATAACGCCAAAATCCAAGTTTCGATACTCGTAGTGGGCAAAGCACAGATAGCCCATTGTGTGACTTTGCGCTTAGCTACAAATAAACAAATAAATATTAGTGCCTTATATTTCTGTTATTGTTTATTTCTTAAGTTTACTTTGTTCAGTTCATATATACTTTTAGTAATTTACAAAAAACGTAAACATATGGTAGTGTGTAAAATACAACGTTGCCGAAAACAACAATTTATAATATTAAATTATGTAAAAGCAGACACAGATAAATGTTGGTATTATCAGCTAAGTAAATGGAAAAATTGTTATAATAGAGTTCTTCCATATATTCAAGTTTAGCTACTTGCTTCAATATACTGTTTATACTGTTCAAGGAGAAGGTGATGGTTGACCAACAACGTTATCGAATTGGCGGAATCCTGCCTGCAACGTTCGTGAAAAACGGTATCTATGATTATTTTTCAACTTTCCCTAATAGCTGGAAAAATGAATATATATATATTCCACAAAACAATGATGGAAGTATATTTAAGCATCCTCAAAACATTTTATTCTTCCTTGAAGAAAAATGCACTCAACGATGAGGATGTTAAACATGAAAGGTTGTGTTTGAAATATTACATTACCATATAATAATAACCAATTTTCAAAGAACTTATATAATTTATTATAATAAGCATGTTCTATTTGTTAATATTACAGTAATTAAACATATAAAGTTTACACGTAATCATTAGATGATGGCTACTCTTAATAAAAACTTTGGACCTAATGTGTCCTGTACAAATAGTTAATTAATTAATTTCTTCTTTAAATTATAAAACAAGTTAATTTGAATTTGTTTGTATTATATTACGACGTTGTTTATTACATTCTAAATGGAGTATTATAATAGAACGTATATTTGTTACCTTGTACAAAAAGTTCTACTTTTCCACTACGATATATGTACTCTCAAGAATTCAAAGAAATATTAGAATTCTCACTGAATATTTTTGTTTCATTAGCTTTGTATTCAAACTGAATGTTGCCTGTATAATAAAAAAAAAGTACTGCACAAACTGAATGTTGCCTATATAATAAAAAAGAAAGTACTGCTCATAACCGGAAATTTATGAGGATTGTCATAAATGCCAGATCTTTCATTTAGATTCACGAGATAAAAACTAATTACCCTACTGTTTTATGCATCATCATTTCAATAAACTGAAAATACTTGTAAAAAATGTTTGAATATATCATATAAATAATTTTTGCATAATAACGCTTCTGAGTTAACTCTTGTAGACAGTTTCAAACTGATCATAACTTAAATAAGTTTTAGAAAACCCGTTTTTTGTTCATTAATTCAAATATGCTTAAGCAAAGAAAATACAACTTAAGAATCTCTTTAAGCAATCATATTATTATAAAGAAAATAAGTTCATAAGTTATAAAATGTTATTTTCAAGGACATATGCTTGACCAACACTGCTCTACTTTGGTAATTAACTAATGTCTGTATATATTCTATATCATAGAAATATACAGGTTGATTTACAAAATTGCTATAATACTAATTCATTATATATCACAGGATGGCGCTACGCATATCCGAAATTACTTTTACACAGAATGCATCTGGCTGTTATAAGCATTCCCGCTATCAAGCAGTATATCGGACAAGTATCCTCCCAATTCATCACCAATCAGTGTTACGCGCAATAAACACTGGAGTTGTTACATCAACTTCGAGATTGTGGGATCTCCTAATCTTATCATTTTTCTTCATCAAACTAGCTTTTTCTTGTTAACATCCACGAGCGAAAGCCTTGTCTCAGGTGCTAATTGTGTGAGACGCTATTGTACGTTGTTCATAATTGCTGCGGTCCGTCAGGATACAATGCCTTCAAGGTAAAGTACTACTTAAAAAAAACAAAACAATAACAACAACAAAGAAAACATCTGGACGATAGAACGTGTCCTCATTGATCTGATAACACGAATAATCTCGCTAATGTTTTATCTAATCTAGAAGCTTATGCAACTTGACAATAATATATATAAAATTTTGATAAGGTGCATTCACTGTAAAGAAAAAAAATCAGCACGAAACAACTTAGTTTTTTTTGTGAAACTGAATTTTCGGTGTTTTAGCAACTGTCCCAAGAATATTAATTAAATAGGTCTGCAAAAAAATTCAAGAACTTGCACCAAGTACCACCAAAGAATGACAATTTCAAAATTCAAAAAAAGTATAAAATACCATACAAAAACATGAAAATATAATTATTGACAAAATTAAGCACATTTAATCTACTTTTAATTTGGCAACTTGTTTTACTTACGTTATACAAAATATTAATCGCGTATTATTTCAACGACTTATTTCGATTACCTTCACATTTAATTCACAGCGCAGTGATGCCACAAGTAGTTTATTGCTGAAGGAATATAGAAATCTTTTGCGAAAAGTACCTCTGTGGATCAGCTATAAATTTACGGACTTACAACGCTGAAATTCGGGGTTCGATTTCACGTGATGGCAAAGTGCAGATAAGAAATTGTTTAGCTTTGTACGACGAAAACAACAACATCTTTCCGAAGAGGAATCTGCATACAGTGAAAATATTAATCGATGTCCAATCAAAAGTCGCCCCCCAATGGCACAGCGGCGCATGTCTGCAGACTTACAACGCTAGAAATCGGGTTTCGATAACCGTAGTGGGCAGAGTAGAGATAGTCCTTTATGTACCTTTGTGCTTAACTACAGACCAACCGTGGAAAAAGCCTTCAGTGTTCTCTATGCAAACAACACAAAAGCGAACGTTTGGGGACAATATTTTAACACACTTCACGCCTAGAAACCATGTTTTAACACACTTCAGACCAACACCTTCATCTACAAAGTGAATGTTACGCTTACGGAAAAGAATCCTACGACTTAAAGAAGTCATTACATGGAAGCTGTGTATATCTTCTCGTAAGATAATAAACAAGTGTATATCTTCTCGTAAGATAATAAACAAGAATTGGAAGTTGATGAAAACACACTACGAAATCAACGAATGATTTCGTGAAGAAACCAAAACCAGAATAATATTGTTCGACCATGTACCTATCAAGTCATCCAATACAGATCCAATGAATATGTGTGACATGAGTTTGCTTAAACGTTATTTTAGAAGCCAATATTTATGAATAGCGAAGGATCTGGGAAATATATTTGTTCAAAGATTAACTTCGATATCCTACACAGAAGCTTGTTGTAAGAAAACTGAAATGTCAGGTAATAGTACCTAATCATGATCATCAGGCTAAGCATAATGAAAGAAGAAGTTTCAAGAAACCGGTAATACTTTTCTTATAATGTGAGATTAGTCTGACCATTTTAAAAGCAGGTTTAGGTATTCCAGTGATGACTGGAAAGCTGTATAGTGGTTACCTACTATAACGTAACATCCTTAGTTAACAATAAAAATTGTTTATCATAATTGCTTGTATTCTTTTTTTTTCTCTTCAATTTCAATTTTTTTTTTCTGCAAACACCCATGCTTTGAATATCGACTGTTATTTGCTTTTCTAAATTCATCCCTTAATTAATATAAGTAGTAGTAGGTAATTGCATTCATTTTTGTGACATTTTTAAAGTAAATGATGAGCATTGTACAGTAATGAAGGTGATTAGTTATTTTGTCTTATATTATATATTCATTATTATCAACTAAATATAACTACAACGGTAATAAATATAAGTTACTTTGTCATATAGTTTGTATAAATTAGTATGTATTTTAGTAACAAAATAAACAAAGACAATGAGAAATAACCCAGTTAACACATGACGTTTCTACAACGTTGCTGAATAGTTGTGCATTAGTTTTTCGCATGCCACAAGCCTTGAGCTCCCACGTACCCTACATTAAACACGGTTTAATTGCATCTCGCATATAAATCACCATGCAACAACCCTCCACCAGTAGGGTTTTACTAATGCACAACTATTCAGCAACATTATAGAAATGTCATATGCTAGCTGGGAAGTATAGCAGTTGTATCAAATTAAGGCTTGATACAATTTCCTATCTACAGTTGTTTCGGCGTTTTTCTCTTGTTTCTCCTATGCCTCACATTAACTCCCACACCCAGTATATTTATAATGATTGACAGTGTTGTATTTCTTTATTCTCTTTTTAAAGGCGTTGACGATAAAATTGTCACAAAAACATCATACATGGTGTTATTTTAGATCCGAAGTAACTCCCAGATAATCGATAACATATTGCTCAAAACACGACATGATGCTTTAAAACAAATGACCATATATTATAATACATGTCTTCTTGTTAACTTAAACATCTTTTCATCGAGTTAGAGCTATGGAGGATAGCTTGCAAACCTTTGTTTTTATGTGAATTAATTATATTTATGTTGGAAATTAATATGGCTTGAAGGTGGGGGTTTGAAAAAACACTTCATATAACCATATCAGTGTATCTATTTACATCTCCCGATGGGACAACGGTAAGTCTAAGGACTTACAACGCTAAAATCCGGGGTCTGATTCCCCGCGGTGGATACAGCAGATAGCCCATTGTTGTTTTGCTGTAAAAAACAAATTATCTATTGATGTACGCATATGCAAGTGTAATGTACACAGAAGTCGGATGTCATATTTTAAAGTTTTATTACGCATTTCGATCGTATGTTATAATTAGAGGGGTACTCAGAAGAGCGCATACCTCCGCCACGCAGCGTCGATCATATTCGGCCTCTCAGAAAATACAAAAATGTGTCCGTCGTTATCATCGGACACAGACAATTTTTGGCAGGACAATGAGTAATAATATTATACATAAATCCACCAAGTTTCATCAAAATCCGATGATTTTTGACTGAGTTAGAGTGTAAAAATAGTGTATAAAATCGGTTCCCATATTAATAGACAGGGACTTTTTTCTTTTAGATTTTCTTGACCTTCCAAAACTAATCATTTCTTAGTTGGTTCATAGTCCAAGTGTATACCAACTTTCGTTCAAATCCATTCAGCCATTTTCGAGAAATCTTGCTGACAAACACTCACACACACACACACAGGAGTGAAATCATAACCTCCTTCACCTGCGTTTCGGAGGAAATTATCAAAACTTTCATTTAAATAGATAAACTGGTGTGCCTTACTTTCAGCGAAACAGTAAAAACGAAGTGATTTACGACAACTACATACCTTTAAGCAAAACCATCATAAGCTAAATGACGTTGGCACAATCGCTCAAACATTATAACAATACACAAGGGTTACTTTATTAAATAAAATGCACATGTAACTTTATTTATTAAGCTTGGAGGTTTCTTAAGAAAATTCGCGCAAATCTACATAAACGCCATCTGCGCATAGCCGTCCATAATTTGAAATAATAAACTAGAAGAAAGGTAGCTAGTCTCTAGCAACCAACGCTAACTTTTCAGCTACTCTTATCTGACCGAATACTGGGAGTTGACTGTCATCCTTAGAGCACACCCAGATCCTCAAAGCGCGAAGCGCCTTGTTGTGGTAACGGATCATGAACTATGAATCCTCAGATTCACAGTTAGAATACGTTGACCATCTAACTACATCCGGCCCTAAGTTGTTCATTATCTGTCTTCCATTATATTTGTTCGATTAAATGAAAAGGAACGCCAAAATGAAGCAGAAAAGTAACAGCAAAACTAACAACTACTATTAAATATAATTTTACTAAAAATGCTATTTAAACTATGCCTTATAGACCAGTTACTTAATTATTATATCCAGAAAGTACTTCAAAGATATAAAAAAATGTTTCTTTATAGTTGATATGATTTTCTTTTTCGAAGACATATTTAACTTTGCTATGTAGCACAAATATCAATACATCTATACTGTGGTTTCAAGCAAAGTTTAAAGTTAATAATAATTTTCCCATAAATGTCACGTAAATGCCTCAAAATGCAAAATAAATGTACCTTTTGCATAAGACCACAAGTTATAAACATTCACAGTCACTGTTAAAATTTACACCTCTTGGGTTATCAGTACACAAATGCTTTAAGCAAAATAGAAAAACTAAAAATACAGATTGTACTAACATACAAAAATATATTTCTGACTACCTTAGAACGGAGAATTTGTTTAGTATTGATTTTTATCTGCTACAACCAAAGTGAAGGAAGCGAATAGCTTTTTACTTTATCTAAGAAAAATAGAGGCCTTTGTAAGAGGGCAGACAAACTACGTAGTGTAACTTCATGAGTCACGAGTCATTATAATCAAGAAATATATGCATATATAATTGCATTATATACATATATATATATGTAAGTAAATAGTTATGCTTTATACATCAATAAACTAGTGACCTGCACAGTCATCACTTTATGTTACGTGTATCCTTGTTCTCCAGTTTCTCGCAAAATATTTCCAGGAAATGTTCCTAAAATACCGCTGGCATGTATGCCATCAATTACAGAACGAATACAAGTTCTCGTCTAAACTACTTCCAGTGGGTTAAACGGGAGTAGCTTGGAAACTGGCATTCAACTTGCATGTTTGCATATTACAGCATTACAAAAACAAAAACAAGCACATCCTATCAATAAACAATCCATGGGGATAGAGTCGATTTATACAAAAAAAAAATTACAAGACTTAACCTACAACTGTAAAGTTTACGCGAGGCAAACAAATAACGTTGCTCTTTATTCTATTTGTTTTTTTTTCTATTGAGCAGAATAAACCTTTTAGCATTTATTGATTGCAGTGTATTGTTTGCTAGATTGTTATTCTTTTTTTTAGACTGCAGTGCAGTTTCGATGCATTAAAAGTTCTCTTCCGATAGTTTAAGAAACTACCTAAATGTGTGAAACTCGCACAAGTTATTCCTCTTTTATTGTAGTTTTCTTATAGAAATGTAAAGACACAGCAACGCTTGCAGCAAAGTATTCATACTATGTAATAGTAAAGCTATTGTAAACATACATGTATTATTTTAAATTTACTGAACAAATCTTAATAAACAATGGGTTTTACTTACCCACTTCTTGTCCTAAACAGTCAGCAGAAATAAGACAGATAACAGCAAAACCTATGAACAAGTGACGAGTTTTCCTCATTTCCACGAATACTGACGGTATTTTACTTGATTGTTAATTATACTTTAAGTTGCTTACACGCAAGCATTAGTCTGTTGTTTAACAGCAAATGCGTTTTGTAACTGCCAGTGTTTAAATAAACTTTACTGAGGCTTTATGGGTACGTACAATACAAGCAAAATAGAAAAAAATATATAATTTCTTGAGCAGCGTAATATTCCATCTTATTTTAATTGGTCATGAAATTTAGGTATTTTAATACAGCAGTTTGAGTGGTCAAGCTTGGGCCAAGAAATATCTTTTGAATTCAGCTATACTTTTCGTGATAAGAAAAGAATCAAACCATCACACAGAGTAGACAACTTAACAAGATTGTCAGGCACCCGCTACCAAGTTCGTAATGCCTTACCGCACAGCGTGCACTCAAGAAGACCACCACTGACTGAAAGCTTAATGAGGCAGGCAGGTAGGCGGGAGAGCTGTTCTCTCTCCAAACTTGAAAAAAAAAAGAAATGATTCCCCTAGTGCCATCTAGCGAGCTACAGCTTATATAATGAAAATTGAAGAATCGGGTCTGACGCATTGTGAATAACGGTCTTGATTCAGTAATTGCTCTCTTTTTTTGCTTTTTTAATTAGATACATAGGGAACATTAATCTTAGAAAAAAGCTTTCATACGTGTCTCAAGTGCGTTTCTAAGAAGTTGTTTTAATTGCTCTCTGATGAATCTAAATTCAACGTATTGTTAGGATCTGCATTTGTTACTTTTTTTACTACTTATCTATAAACTTGTACAAGAAAAATAAACAGTATTACTTGATACTCACTTCATTGTCTACTATTTCTTGTATGCACGCTAACAGGCTAACAATTATCATATTTACACC
Organism: Limulus polyphemus; assembly: GCF_000517525.1. NCBI lineage: Eukaryota > Metazoa > Arthropoda > Merostomata > Xiphosura > Limulidae > Limulus > Limulus polyphemus. Next base: position 840,397 of record NW_013665675.1, on the reverse strand, counting down.
TTAATTATAGTCCTATCATTATGCAAATATAATTTACTGGTTTGATTAAATCATCTAAGTACCAACGTACTTCGGATTTTATGTAAAAGTTCGATAATGAAAAATGATTTTTGCTCAAGTGCTTCTTTTCAAACCCCTGGTTTTTGAAATTGCATCTAAAACTGAATTAATAACAGAGTTCCCTCAATGTTATCATAAGCTTCAAAAATAATAAATTAATTGAATCGTTTTCCCCTGCAAATACGATGCACACACACAAATAATAAAAACAAAGACGATACGTTCAAATAAATGTAAAAAAAAAAGTTTTATTTAAAAATACGGTTATTCTGACATGAATAAGTGGTTTAAAAAGAAGATATGTCATTTTGAAATAAGCTAGTAAAACAAAGTGCATAACTTAATTATTTTTCCCTTATAGTGATTTTAACCATATATTTATATTTTCAGACATCAAATACAAGAAATAGCTAAAATCATAACACTGCATGCTTTATTTAATATTGTTGGTATGCTAGAAACAAATAATATTGCAGGGATGTTTTTTTTTAAGCAGCGAATGGTTTGTATGCAACTAAACAAATATATTGTTCATGAAACAAACTTATTATACAAAATGAGAAAGGCAGTATTAAAACTTATTATGAATGAGTCATATAATAGGTGTCAGCGGTACAATTATATAGCGCTTGAAACTATCAATGTGAACATTTTAGTTATTAAGTTACCATAATATTACGTTTTTTTGAATACACGTGTCACTGTTATGAATTTATCTTCAACATCTTAGCGAATCCGTATTATCTGAAGAAGTTTATTGTGATATATGCGCCGAATATATAACAATAAAATATTTCCGTAAATTAAGTCTGACACAAAATTATCTCGTTTTCAAACAAAAAGGAAAACTGTGGGCTACATTTAATTTCATTTCTGTGTCATATTTTGAGAAATTGGAGTAAAATATCTTTTTTCCGTATAACAGCGGTAATTTTACGGACTTACACCACTAAAATCCAAGGTTTTATTCGTGGCGATGTATACAGCAGATAGTCCAATGTGTCTTTCTTGAAAAACAAATAGACAGAACTTTCTTAAATTTTTCTCGACACAGAAATAAGATACTCAAGCAGCCGCATTGGAAAGCCGTTAAATAACAAACAAGTAAAAGTTAATATTAGAAAAATAAGATAGATGGGGCATAAGTAAAAATTTGAATTAACAAATGAAAAAAAGGAATATAAGTAGGAATAACGTAAGATATAAAAATGTTGATTGTGCGAAATAAGAGCATTTTGCAGGAATAAATTAAATTGCTACGAGATAATATTATTTAAAGATATCGGTCTTACCATTATGAAAACTTGTTGGAGTAGATAAGCCAAAAGTGTTTGAAAGACGAATTGAAATATTTTCCACACTTCAAACGCTCCTACTGCATACTGAAACTTCATTGTAATTTCGCATATTTATTAAACGTTTGATAGTAAAAGATCAACGAACATTAAAGCAGTTTTCATATAGAAGTACACGATTTCATAATAATATTTATAATTAATACTAATCTTAATATTTATCACTTAATTTTTTGATGTACACTCAGAATGTTGAAAAAATAAGAAATGACATTTTTTTTCAGTCATTAAAAGTCCGATTTTTAAATATTTTTCTTTGAAAGTTGCCGGCTATTTTAGCGATAACAGCATCCAGGCTTTCTAAGCACTTCAATTTATTACAGTTATAAGAAAAAAATAGCGGAGATTAATTTTGCTTTCTCCTCTTGATTCTACTATAAATCTGTTATCTTAATATCTATTTCAGCATCATATATTGCAGTTCACAACATTTTTGTATTCATTGTTGAGTACTAGCATATTATTAAACTGACGTAAAACAAAGACGTATGAACATAATGATATTAGTTTATAATTACACAATGGACTATCGAAACACAATTATTAGCGTCATAAGTCCGAATACTTGTCGCTGAGCCACTTCGGGGGAGGGGTAGGGGGTATGTAAAGAATATACCACATGTTTCAACAGAATATGTTGTCTACATAAAATAATTTTCATTATGCTCATAAATCGTTATTTGTCAATTTACTATGGTATTAGCATAACATGCTTCCATACATACACAAGTACTAACATATGTTTACACAAATGTTAAATATAAGTACATCTTTACTATTCTTCTGATCTTGAATACTTTATTTTAACTTTAACTGTGTTTTGTTGCTTAAAATAAAATAAAAATATTCTATAACCGTTAAATTACAACATGTTATATATCAGTACTCTTGTTGCTTTCTCAAGAACATGAAACTATACAAATCAAAGCAACAAACCGAAAAACCGTTAAAAATTTGGTGTGAAAAAGAGGTAACAAACTATATATGATGCCTTTTTAACAACATGTAAAAGCCGTATATTATTATTCAGTCTCTCTTGTTTTTCCTTGTATTGTTTCTTGTGTTAAATTTAGCCCTTTTTAAACTTGACTTTCAAATACCACCAACTACATAGAACAATTCATACATTGCCGCACGATATTCAAGCAAAACCTGTTTACTACACAAATATTTTTAGATTCTCTGACGAGTAATAAAATAATTATTTTGTGTATTAATTTCTTGCAATTGTTTACTCTATTCAATTAATCATAAGAATAACCATATTCAAGTAATCGTAAGAATAATACGGTCAAAGAACATCCTTCTTGTATCTGTAAATATTGACGTCAAACGTAATTTAACTTTTACGAACAAAAATTTAATTTTCAAATCTATAAGACATCACAGTTGACCTTAGGTCGTATTTATATATCGTTATTTGTATGATAAGTGCATAATTTCTGTTTAGATTTTAATGACTGTACTATTCATTAGATAATACGTCCATAGAATACCTAAATACAAAAGAAAATTAATACTAAATGAAAAAATATACATTACATATATATATAATAGAGACTTTTTATATTTTTCAGACTAGTAATGCATTGATAGAATACAGCATTAAAAGAACATTATACGTAATGAGAATCAACTTAAATGTCTTCCTCTGGGAAGAAATAATAATAACAAATATAAGGTATGGCTGAGAAACGTGAGGAGAGGTATTATTCGGCGATTTTTTTTCTTCCAACAGAAGGATTTTTCATGACACTTCTTCTTCAATTTGTTTTAATAAGACACTCACACTTAGATGCTTGATTTAAGTTATAAAATGGGAACCAAGCCTGCTTTATTGGTATCGTACGATAATGATTCCCTGGGTAAATATCCAATACTCTCTAAGAATAAAACCTGCCCTTTTTAAGGGATTAGCCTTCATTTTGATGTACAGTGTGTATAATTACAGTTTGCGCTTTATAGTGTAAGAAACCCGGAAATAAAAAGAAAAAAAAACAACGATTAATATAACGCTAAAGAAGGAAAGCTATAAAACGCCTCATACGTTTACGTACAGTTTCCAGCTAGATAAATCACTACATTTCACATAAGAAAAGATAAGGTACTTTTATTATATATAATTACTTAGGAAATAAAGTACAGTTCATGCACAAAATGTTAATGTTTACAATACTAAGAAAATTGAGACAGTATAACAAATGGTTAAAAATAATAACTTGTAGTAAAACATGAGGATATCAGTTTACTTAACAACAGTATCGTCTAGTCAATTGTTCTGTGAAAAAAACAAAACAAAAAAAAACATTATTGGATCGTCCTTGAAAATTGCAATGTGGAAGTAGAATGAGTTATTCTGTAGCATATTATCTGACACTGTGATATTCCGAAGTTTACACGCTGTATCATCCAGTATCCCGACCAAGAAGTACCAGTGACAGCGGCAAGAGCTGTTTATCATAGATTATGTGTAGTTAAATTGACTATTTCAGTTTGTTGTGATTTACAGTAGTTACTGATGCAAACGGAACATTTAGATATATTTTTAAAACAAAAGGAAATGAGGAAATTTTCTATAAAAAATAAAATGAACATTTGGATCAATAAAGATATGATAACAAATACTGACGTAAAATAAAATTACTTCTTTCATGTATCCAACTTAGATCCAAGTGCTTTTGTTTTATTTATTGTCAGTAATGCTGCTTTATAACGAGATGTAGCAGGTCTTGTAACATTAAGAATAAAGATAATAGTTTCATACGTTGCAAAAATTGTGTGTGTTGTGGCTATATCACATAATAACTTGAAATATATTGTCGGAATGAATAATGACAAAAATAAGAACTATATATTAGCAACTTATTTATATATATCGTCCTTCAATTCTTCCACTGGCTTTCATTTTTGCATTGTATACTATTGTTACATTAAGATTCAATGTTAAAAATAAAACATTGTTTAAGTTTTAAAAGTGATTGATACATAATGAACGAAATAACAATCGAAAAAACAACAACAAATGTTTAAGAATACTATTGTTATTTTATAAAGAAAAATTTCGGTCCTAACGCAAATATTTTCTCATTTGTTCTATGATAAAATTTACGAACCTATAGTTAAAATTTATTAAAGATATAACACATTGCATTATATATTCGATATGAAATTGCTCTGTATGATATTCACTGAAAGTTTCGGAAGTTAATACTAATTTTCTGTAAATTGAAAAAAAAGTTAGGCGTAAGACACTATGCTAGAAATTCGTTTACAAAAGAAGTATTTTTTTCATGTGGCCCTCATAAACGTTGTTTCTGGGTGATCGGGTGATTTTAAGCTATCAAGATGAACCGGGAAAAACTGGTTATGCATTTCATTTCATAAAACACAAGTTTTGAAAAACAATTATGGTTCGTTTGCCACTGATAAAAGTGAGCAGATAAAATCCACGTGAAAATGTTGGTTACGAAGTACATCATAAGTTTTTGTTTTCACATTTCATGAACAATCTCAAAACATCTATGTTTTGTAAAATTATTATGTTCTTGTTTTTAAAATATTCCCAAATGATCAGCAAATAGTGAATAACGTTGTTGCTTCAAATCTTCCTTTTAGAAACACGATTTGTTTGTCTTCGACAGTCGTTCCTAATTTTTAACAGATGGACTAGAAGAGAGACAACTGCCAATTCTCGAGCTAATTTTTTCTGAATAGTAGGATTTGACTTTCACTCTTATATCGCCTCCACAACCATAAAGTGCAGAGCGTAATTGTTTGCTATGTCTGGATGCAAATATTACACCCACAGATCCATAGTCTGGGCCCGGCATGGCCAGGTGGTTAGGGTGCTCGATTCGCAATCTTAGGGTCGCGGCTTCGAATCCCCGTTACACCAAACATACTCGCCCTTTCAGCTTCGGGTGCGTTATAATGTGACGGTCAATCCCACTATTCGTTGGTAAAAGAGTAGCCTAATAATTGGCGGTGGGTGGTGATGACTAGCTGCCTTCCCGCTAGTCTTACACTGCTAAATTAGGGACGGCTGGCGCAGATGGCCATCGTGTAGCTTTGCGCGAAATTCAAAACAAACAAACAAACAATCCATAGTCTGGCACGCTAGCAACTGTGCCATGGTTGACTCCTTAAAAACATGAAAATATACAAACTTAATAACTTAAATGCGGCTGTTTTAATACTTTTTGTTCTTTATGATAAAACTGAGTTTTAACGTGTAATACAGTCTATTTTCAATTAAAGTGAATGAGAATTGTTTCTAGAACAATATTAACAGGAACAGAAATATCGTACACACTTTTGTTTGATATTCAGTCATTGGTTCTATAGAGCCTGAATTAAATCATTGTTACTATAAAATAATTTTAGTTTGAAATTAAATGTTTTACTTATAAATTATGTTAATATGATATAGCTAAATATCACAGTATTCCTCAGTGTGAATTACATAACTTCGCGAACGCCATTCACAGCTTCTTGGCTATGTAAAATGTGCCATGTTGTTCGCGTTCTTATCCATTTCCTACTGGCTTATCGATAATCATAAAGTTTGTGATGTGCGTTGATGGTATTACACGTATAAAGACATAATTAAATATTGTTTTGTCCATTAATCTACTAAAAATGGCACGTTGAAGACTTTTTTTTTTCATTTATCCAAAAAGTATGTAAACTAAAGCATCCTCGTCAGTTCTCAATAATAATTTATTTACGATATAATGTATTTGAATGCTATAGATTTAATGAATTTGGTAACTATATAGCAGCTTTATATGTTACATCATGCACGTAATCCAATATACGTATCTTACATTCTCTGAATTATGTGTTCTTAATTCTAGCAAGTTACCTCTGATTTTAGATTGCTTGGAGAGCCCACTAATATCATCAAGTTAATTTTTAGCCCTCCTCGCTCGAGTAAGTTTGCACTGAACAAGCACAGTTAAAATCACCAAGTAAGAAGTGCAACCAATAATAACACCTAAGGTGACAACATTTTAGTCGGTTGACAAATGCCATTCTTGAGGCCAAACACAGGAAGCCTTTTCTTTCTAGTTCATATTAAGTGCTGACAAGAGTGCTGACATCCGGTGGAATTTAGCATTTCACTACAACGTCGAAGAACCTGATAAATAACAGTTTAAAATAACTTGATTTCGAAGAACCTGATAAAGAACAGTTTAAAATAACTTGATTGCTCTATGCCTAATCATTTTTAAAATAAGCCATAATGAGATAAATCGCTAATAGTTTGACGTCCGTTAAGCTGTAGTTCTGGATAACAGCCAATGTTACTTAAGCTAAGTAGGGCTAATTTATCGATTGAAGGGGAAAGAGCGAGCCAATAATTTATCCACTGAGATCATTCATTATTCTACCACGATCTGTAAAATTATATAACCCAGTTCATTAATGTATGTCGTGCTCATTATTTCAGTTTTTTATTATTTTATTGGTGCATTTAATACTTATAGGAACTCCTTACAAAATACACTTTCAAATGCGAACATCCTGCCAGAAATATTCAAAATTTAATGAGAACACACTCAAGGAAGGATATTAACATATTTTTGGAAAGGAACATAATGAGTATTAAATTATGTAAAGAAATGGTATATATATTATGTTCAGTATTCTAAGACTCCTACAATCCTACTAAATCAGGCTAATATATATAATCCACGTATATAGTTCAAATACTATTGAACATACTTTTGTCTTAAAACATATAAAATTATAAGCTACTTTTAAGTCAAGAAAATATAAGAGAGTTAATTATATCAGTTAAGAAAATAATAATTTAAAAATAATTTCAAATTTTCAAATAAAAAACGAAGCATCCGTTTAACATACTGGAACAACAAGAGAAATATAATTCTGATACTAAATATCTAGAACTATGATCTTCAATTATCATTCGTCTTCTCAAATATATCTTCGAGAACATGTTCGTGCCTTGTCTGTGTTTTATAGATGAATATCTTATTCTATAGATATATTTTATTATCAATGTTAGTTGAGGAAAAATAAAAAGGTTTGAGTAAGTTTTTAAACCCACTGCTTTGAAATAGACTGGTTTCAGACAAGACAGATTTTCGTTAGTAACCCTCAGTTAGACCAAACACTAATAGCTCAGGTTTTATTTAAAATGATAAATTTAACTATTTTTTTTTCTTTACTGAATATTTTCTTAATATCCCGCTAAAAGTATTTGAGATTTAATTTGTAGCAGCATTATTTTCTGTTGGCAGATCTAAGATCCATTGTAACATACCTGCAGGTGAATAAATCACTAGTAATGGCACCATTAATAGATACGCCTCATTTATTTGAAGTTAAATAGGAACATTTTTAATTCCTCTTGAAAAATTCATGCTAGTTTAACAAGCCATTTTTTAACCAAACGTTCTTGCTATCAAATTTAACATATCGTCTTTAGTACTTTGGTTTTGCAGTATTTAGATGAAAATGATTTCTCAAGAGTTATTTTTGTTACATTAATAAAGTTGATGTTGTTATAACTCTGTGAAGATGGACATTACGTTATTAATTCATAACTTTATAATATTTTTATTTATAACAATAAACACCAAGGTTTACGTTTTGGATCAACTAGATATAAGAGGTTTAATTCTCTTACTTAACTATTGTACTTTAAAACCGAGTATTTTTTTAATTTTAAAATGTTATCGTGACAAGAATATGTACTGTAATCAAATAACAAATGCATTAAGAAGTCCACGTTATTAATCCTAGTTCTAATGAAAGTGTCTTTGAAGAGACACCGTAAAACTAATATAGTTATTAAAATTTATATTATAAGAAGACTGAAAATATTTTTCACTCAGGATTTGTATGTCCCATATATAGCAAATATCAGAAGTAGAAATAGGACATTTTTAACATCGGGAAGAAAGTACACGATCCTAGATAGAAATTAACAATAGTCCCAAACCGAAAGAGTGGGAATTTCTTTATTAATAAAAGGCGTTATAAGCACTTTTAAGTTCCATTTTGTGTTTGCCGTATTTTAACAAGTTCGAAGAAATGCCGACAAAACGGACGAAGATAATATAGAAACGTTTAGAATTTCTTAAATAGGTTAATATCATTATTTTTTGTTTCCCACTTTCAAATATTCATATTAGCAAAATTCTACAATGAAATATTAATTTTAACTAATATTAATTTTCAAAACTTTTATGTAATTACTTATAGCTTCTAGCTCAGCCTAGTATATGTTTTAACAAAAGTGTTAAACTTTTAATTGAATTTTTTACTTTTATTAAAAGTTTATGTTCTATAATCTAAAGTAATTCAAGCAACCGAATTTTGTAAACATTACAAATTTAATTTACAAACAGTTTATAAAATAACTTATAGACTGAGACATCATTTCGGATAATTCAAATCGCAAGAAATAAACTGCATTAGAAATATTACATAAAATAATAGATGTAAGGTAAGTCAATATGCTATTTGTAGTTCTTGAGAAAGTGATAATATATGTATGGTTAATACTATTTAAAAGTAAAGTTGCGGTATCATTAATTATAATTATGTAGTTATTAATAATTATATTAAAGCCATCAGGACCAGTAGCGTAAAATTCTTGTCTATTGTGTTTGCACCTGCCATCCATATATCTTAGGTAAAAACTAATGGTCATATGCCTGAAGATTAGGGATTTGCTAAGGTTTTTTCTACTTTTAAAGGAAATGATAGGAGTTGCCCTGGATTGTTTGTGTGTTTTGAATTTCGC
>NW_013665675.1:821124-830205 GCF_000517525.1 Limulus polyphemus | reverse complement strand
TTCAAACCCGCGACCCTCAGATTCTGAGTCGAGCGCGCTAACCACCTGGCCATGCCGGGCCAAGTGACCCTGGAAATTGTAGACCAGTTATACTTACTTTTGTATTGTTTTGTTTGTTTGTTTGTTGTTAAACACATAGCTGCCCAATGAGCTATCTGTGCTGTGCCCACCATGGGTATTGCAATTTGATTTTTAGTGTTATAGGTCTTAAGGCGTAACGCTGAGCCACTAGGTGGCACTTTTATAGCGTGAAATATTCTACAAAGTCTGATAAAATAAGCTGTTTGAAATAATCTAGTGAAGTATGATATCATAAAAAGATAGCCAACATGGATTCACTAAAGGGAATACGTACCCTACTAATGTGTTAAACATTTTCGAAGACTTTGCTTGTTACCTGGACAATGGAAATGGTACGGAAGTTGGTTACAAAAAACAACAACAAAAACAGATTAATAAGGTAACACACAGAAGATTAGCTAATGAAATCACATCGATATAGGTTAAGGAAAGAATAGCTAATTAAATTATTTGGTGATTGGATGGGAGGAAGCAAAATATTGTTATTAATGGACTGCTGTTAAATTGGACCTTCATTACCGGTGGAGTACCTCAGGCCTCATGGTTAGTGCTTGATTATTTGATTTTCCTTATTTTCATTAATGATATCTGAAGGGGCATGGTTATCAAATTAGTAAAGTTTGCTAATAACATCAATTAATCCTTTGGTATTTTTTAGCTACATTGAGGATACTGAGGTACTACAGACTGACTTTGCTCAATTTGTCAATTGGACAAATTTTGACAGATGATCTTTAATTATAGTAGGTGCAATATAATTCGTTAGGGTTATCATAATTTGAATGGCCTGTATAGATGGAGACACATTCAACTGTGTGATTGAAGAAAAATATATTGACATATGAATACATCACTAAAGTCATCGAAACAGTGCTCTGTGATAATAGTAAAAAGCTAATATATTTTTAGGGTGTATTTATAGATATAATCATTACAATTGAAAATAATAAATTATCTCTTTATTCATTTCATTAGTTACATCTCTTTTGGAATATTATTTACAAATTTAGTCTCCTTATCTGAGATAGAGTATTGATTTGTTGAAAAGGATTCACAAGAGGACTACTAGGATGATTCTGGGGATGTAAGGGTTATCTTATAGGGAGAGGCTGACATCTAGAATAACATAATAGATTCCTAGACTAACAGATGATTCTATTGAAGATTGTCTGGGAGATTTAAAGGATTAAGGTCTCTGGTTGTAAAGACGAGAGGACACAAATTTAAGATTTGGTTTGTTTGTTTTAAACACAAAACTACACAATAAGCTATCTGCACTTTGTTCACCATGGGAATTGAAAACTGGAAGTTAACGTTGGAAGTTCGTAAACATGCCTCTGACTCGCTAGGACACTTAAGATTCGGAAGAAAAAGAACAGTCTAGACTCCATTTAAGACAGTTTTACTTCTGTAACAGAGTATTAGCTTATGGAATGAGTGCGGCAATGGTGGAGGAGAGCACTTAACAAGAGTTGAAGAGCGGAATCGATTATGTTCTAAAAAATGTGAGAGTTTAATTTTTTACTCTTCTCAAAGGTGTGCAAGGACAACCTTGTATGATCAAATTGGCTTGAGTGGCTTATTCTTAGAGAAATTGACACAATAAAAAATATAACTCATATATAACTGACTAGTTTCTTATTTCATGGACGTTTCAATATATGTGTCACACATCACAGTTCTGAGTTATTGAGTGTAAGGCGAATATGAGTATTTTTATAAATCCTGCAGAGAGGTTTCAACAATAGTTCTGACAAATAAGCAAGTGCAAAACGCATATTCAACTCATTGCATGGACATTGCTGTAATCCTAATCAAGTGTATTTTTTTCAGGTTTTCTTTGTTTAAATCTTACAAATAAGTGTTTCCTGATTGCAGATATTCTTAGAATTCAATATTGTAAATTGGATTGATGGTATTTACTCTAAATATTGATGAAGATAATAACGCCAAAGCGAGAGTTCCCAACTGATGGAAAAAGTACGTTCTAAACATCGCTAGTAAGAAAATTGTGTTTAAAAAGCTATAGTTTTGACCTAGGTAGGTAGTCTATTTTAATCAGAAGTGATTATAAATTTAATTATGATATTAATACTGCGTACACATTTTTTATCTGCATTTTAAGTTCGATATCTGATGAAATGAGCCAGTACCAGAAGTATTAATATTTCACTCCAGAAAAAATCAGTATGCCATATACAAAGGAGAAAAAAAATAATTTAATGCAGAAAAAGGTGTAGAAAGTTGGTAAGCAGTCAACAGTGAACCTAAAAAAGTTATTCAAGTAATACTTGATTGGTAACATCATGAGTATCTTTGGTTGATTTGCAGATAAGAAGTGTAACATAGATAAGGGCTATATTTGGCGTTTTTTCCAGTAAATATATTTTTGGTTTTACAACAAATTTATTCTTACAATTCTAGTTAATTAGCGTAAATACTCTCAATATTAGTGATATGTAGAAACACTGTTGGTTCGTAAGTCAAAACAATGTATTTTTCAGTATTATAAGGATTAGTTTAGTCTCTTTTGCTTTGCATTTCGAACCATCCCTAATTTAGCAATGTAAGACTGGAAGGACTAGGATTAGTTATGCATAGATTTTTATAAATGAACTAGGATGTGTCGGGTGCTATAAAAAATCACTTTGTCTTTTGTGGATGTAGCTGACAGGCATGAAACATTTCCTGTCTGAACATAAACGATTTAGTAATGTATGAATGGTATACAATATGTCCAGTTATTTGTTTTAAATCTATTAATAAAATCTAGGAAATTAAGTGTAACAAGGAAATTAAAAATATTTATTTCATAATTGGCAGTCTATGTACGCAAAGTAGCAAATTCTTAATTTGTTTAGAGATTTCTGCTCCTTTTGTAGATTTTGGTGTATCTTGCAATGTATACAAAAGTAAGTTTAATTGTTTCACATTTTCCTATGCAACTACTGTTTTTCGTACAGGATCAGGCTACACCAATACTTATTATCTTGTAAACATAGAGGATGACACTGTTTATTTGAACAGAAGGGCGTTATAGTAATAACACTTAATGAGGACTACCAGTTGTTTGACTACCAGATTTTGCTATTGCTGTGTACTGCTTGTTCTCCCTATATTGAATAAAGCTTTAAACTTCTTGATTTCCTATGTTTTTATGTTATACAGTTCTAACAGGAAATACTAAATCAACAACATAATAATATCCTTCACTGGAGTGAGGAAGATAAATTGTTATGTTTGTGTCATTGTTTCGAATGTAGATGCAGAAAAGTTTGTTCCCAATAGCTTTGGTTACATGTTTCTATTCTGTACGTTTCCTTAGCAACGTTTTTGAACAGGTATTAAATATCGTTCGATTTTATTTATATCTATGTGATATAATATATCCCTGACCTTAAATTTACATGTAGCACGCATATATATATATATATATATATAATACGATACGTTATTAAGTTATCTTACTCTGAATGATGACTACTTTTAATCTCTATTAAAACTGTCACAATAAAAAAGAAAACAAATACTATTTTATATTTAAATAATATTTGCTTTATATGGTAAGTGTTGTAATGGTAACCACTTCTACACTGGAGAAAAAATATATCATTTTATCTTTAGAGTAAAAATTGGAAAGGTGAAAAAAATGTGTGCTCTTGAAAGAGAGCTTAGTATGTTATGCAAATGGAGAAGTATCTGTAGTACGCTTTTACAATAAAATAGAAATGTTTACCTCCCACATGCACTTTTTTATATAGAGTGATTCAGTTTTTCTCAGAGAGAAAAGCTGGTCTACAAAGTAATTATGTCGTTCACGAGGTCCATATCTTAAACAACAAAATAACGTCCTCACGACTGAAAAAGGCGATCATGTTTGGTGGTACGTGGATTTGACCCTCAGATTGCGAGTCGAGCGCCCTAACCCCCTGGCCATGCCAGGCCTTTCCAGAGAAAGATAAGTATGGGTTAGAATTATAAAAACAACCAAAGGACGACGTAGTAGAGACAGTATAGTTATTATTATTATTTTTTTTTTGCTTGGTTTGAAATTTTAGCCTATTGTATACTAGGATTTTTAAAGTCGTGGCATTTCTTATATAACTGTCCAGACTTAACTGACGGTCAGTCCTACTATTCCTTAGTAAAAGAGTAGCTCAAGAGTTGGCGGTGGGTGATGATGACTAGCTGCTTTCCCTCTAGTTTTATCACTTCTAAATTGTGGACGGCTAGCGTAGATAGCCCTCGTGTAGCTTTACGCAAAATTCAACAAAAAACCTTTTTCTGCAATAAAGCACAGACTTGAAACATAAATGTTATTTTCTCCAATTGCATTTCTTTTATTGACCAAGTTCTAAGTTAAATCGGTTGAAAATGTTAAGATTGAAATACATATCTTGTCCAATCAGGTTTGTGACAATTATTATTAATCCTATTAGAGTAATATATCTGCTGTTTGAATAATACAAATAATCTGTCAAATAATTATTCGTTTTCAATAACTTCTTTAGTTCACTTGTGTTCTGGAGAAACCAATGAGACAATTAAAATAACCCACACCGGTTTGAACGTAAATAATTATATATGAAGGGTAAGGAAAAATAAACCAGTACCCTTTCAGTAAAGTTGGAAACCAAGTTTGAAATATAAAGTTTCAAAACGTAATAGTGATTTCTTTAAGTTTCCATAGAAGTAACGTGTTTCAATAACATATTAAAGTTCGTAAGATTACATATGTAAATGAATGTTATTTAGAGGGAATTTTAACAAGATTAATTGGCATTTTCTAAATCTTTTAATATATTCACAAAAATAAAAACCCTTCCCAACGAATCACAGACTTAATAACCTGCAATTCTAGGCAAGTATGTAGAGAAAAGTTATTGATTTTTTCCTAACTTTTCAAAATTCCAACGTTTCAAATTTCAAGTACAGAATGTACACAACGTTTCCTAATTTGACAAGACACATTTATTTTTCTCGATCTAACGTCTGGTAGGGTGCAAAAAATGCAAAGTAATTGAGTCTTCATAATGAGCTTCCTAGATTATCTGGTCTGGGTTTGATCTATTGTTTAGCGTGGCCGGTCTCTGAATCCGATGGTTCATGGTTCGCGTCTTGTTACCGCAAAAATGTGCGCGGCGCTTTGAAGCCGTGGGTGCACTATAATGATTACAGTCAAACCTTGCTATTCGGTCATACAAGAATACACCAAGAGTTAGCAATGGGTACTGTTCACTGCCTTACCTTTCGTTTATCGCTTCAACATTAGGGTCGAGTTAGCAATGGGTACTGTTCACTGCCTTACCTTTCGTTTATCGCTTCAACATTAGGGTCGAGTTAGCAATGGGTACTGTTCACTGCCTTACCTTTCGTTTATCGCTTCAACATTAGGGTCGATTATACTCATCTAGCACTTGTTCAGCTTTTCGCGATGAAATTAAAAACAAATATTTTATTTTAAAAAACTAAGAGAGCTAGTTCATGCTTGAATTCAGTAATATTCTCCCTTAATGTATTTTTGTGAAGACGAAAATATACGAATAAGGGAGTAGAAAACAATGAACATTATGCTGACGTTCTTGTACTGTTAACCATTAACAACCTATTTAATGAACCGGGATTAATCTAAAGCTACACGAGAATTAAGATTAAACAATTAGTTTTTCTTTGACTGCTTGATCAGTTTTTTAAACATTTTGTTTTTCACATTATCACGCTTTCATAAATGATTTCTTATGAATTATCAACACAAAAATTCTAGTAAAGTCACTTATAAATTTATAGCTCAAAACCTCAACCACTTTTAAATCACACGTGTTTCTTTTTTCTAGTGAAGTATTCATTTTACATTAATGTGAATAATACTTCTATCTTGTAGAAGATATTATATCAATGGTTCATTAAGTTAATATTCAACATATATTGTTTCATTGTCAGTTAATTTTGCAGCATTTAAATCAAACATAGTTAAATATGATCTTCAAAGTTTTGAGTATGAAACGTATACTTTCTATAATTCATTTAACCAATCAAATACTTACTTCAAAAAACGAAGATGTTTATGAAATCATGATTGTGTAATCATAAGTCTGCAGTACATAAATATAAAAAGGAACGGCTTTGAAGTTAAAACCTCAAAAAGTCAATTCTCTTCCCTTCCAGCAATATTCATTAAACCTAAACTTCACTTTTTTATATAATACTATGAATTTTAGCTCTCAACTAATTCAGGTATGTTATTTTTTTATTAATGAATCCTTCTGAATGTTTTAGATAATATGTCGGCCAAGGGTAAATCGATTAATTTTGCTAAGCGATATATGAAAAAAATAATCCGAATCACACATATTCTCCTTCTAAATAAGTTAGAAGTTCAATGAATGATTTATCATCTTTAAACCTTTTTGTCTCTCTTTTGCAAAATAATTTATATTCCTGTATTTTATCATGTAAAATCGTAATTCTACATTTAAAGAACAGAATTTCTTAAACAGAGATTTTGTCGACGATTTCTTTTATTTTTTAATTTGATAATTGTGTTCATAATTTTAAATAGGGCTATTAATATGTTTCACGACGAGATAATTATGTAATATTAATTATAGGACTAGATAATTTATATATATAAAAAAGACTTATTGATTCATTTCACCAGATTTTAAGTATTCCGCATTATATAGCTCACGATAAATATGTGCATCTATACACTTGTTTGTTTGTTTGAATATCGCGCAAAGCTACACAAGGACTATCTGCGCTAGCCGTCCCTAATTCAGCAGTGTAAGACTAGAGGGAAGGCAGCTAGTCATCACCACCCACCGCCAACTCTTGGGCTACTCTTTTACCCATGAATAGTGGGATTGACTGTACCATTATAACGCCCCCACGGCTGAAAGGGCGAGCATGTTTGGTGCGACAGGGATTCAAACCCGTGACCTGCAGATTACGAGTCGAGCGCCCTAACCACCTGGCTATGACGGGCATCTATATACTACACAAAATCATTCCAGTATTACATAATAAACCAAAATGTTCCAGCTATGCACATTAATACTGAGTCTTTAACTGAAATTTTAGAAGAAATTATTTCTCATTAGAAATTTATAGTCTGAAGATGATTAAATATTATGAATCTTATAATTAAGTTGGTGTTCTAGAATATATAGCTTTTAAAAGCTCCAAAACATTTTCTTACTTCTGTTTTAGCAGAATGATAAATAATCTAAAATATGTCACTGTGATTATTTTTGTTTCTTGTTTCTATAATTACATTCACTAGATAAACCTTATTAATCTCAAGCATTTCAACAGCATTCGCAAATTTTGAAGTTCGTACTGGTTTCTCTTGTAGAAACTAAACATGTTTATAGGCAGTACGTTATTCAGCTAAGTTTGAACAATACATAATTATGTAAACCACTTTATAATACAATTAAATAATTATATGATAAGATTAAGCTTAAGTATGTCAAAATGTTGGACTTATCTGTTATCAGTCAAAATATATATTTAAAATACCCACCCTTTTCCATTTGTGATGCCACCCAGTAGCACAGCGGTATGTCTGCGGACTTACAAAGCTAGAATCTGGGTTTCGATACCCGTAGTGGGCAGAGCACAGATAGCCCATCGTGTAGCTTTGTGCTTAACTTAAAAGAAACAAACAAAAAAAATTTGTGATAGTACCTTCCAAAGTAATTCCTAACAAATGTATATTATAAATATAAACAGAATTATCTTTTAGTAATAATTTGTAGGTTAAATAAATTAAAGACAATCAATTAAAAATAGTGGGGATAATTTTCACTAGCTAAAGATAACGTTCTCTCGCTGCCTCCTACAACATATAAACATGATGCTTCACACTTACTTAAATTTGTACTTTTCTTCTCTAAAAGAAAATTTGGAAAATAATTAAAATCGTTATTACACCGGGCTCAAAATAGTGGCTAGGGAGCTCAACTCGCAATCTGTGGGTCGCGGTATAAAAACCTCTCACTGTACACGCTCGTCCTTTTAGCCGTAGAGTAGTTATAGTGCTAAGGTTAATCCGTTGAATCCTGTATACTTGAAAATGATCGTACCATCGATCGAAACGCCGTACCTGTTTAAAAAATATTCTTCATTTACGGTAACTTGCTGTAAAAAAATGTTCTTTCGTCGTAAAGAGTAACCCAAGAGTTGACGATGAGTAATGTTGACTAGCTCTCTTTTCTCTAGTTTATGACTTGAAAATTAGAGACTGTTAGCGGAGACAGCCCTTTTTATAGTTTGACGCGAGATTAAACAAACAAAACAAGCCAAGTTAAAATATGCACGAAATATTAGTTGTCTAAACTTCTCCATGTATAAAATGAGTTTAGCTAACATCAAGCATACATGTAGGGAAAACGAATATGTTCTACAGAATGAAGTTTATTATGATAAAAGTAAATTTCAAACAACACAATTCCAGACTCATTGAAGTTTCCGCTTGCGTGTATTTACCATTCAGTAACTGTTGTGTGATAACCACGTGACCAGTCGAAGGGAACAATGACGTTAAAATCCACAAAGTATTCATAAAATACATGAATAGTCAAAGTTTATAAACTCCAATTAATATGCATGGTTGCAATGAATGTCCATTAACTTGTAGTTTAAGAATTGCAAATGCTTTATCGACAGACAACCTCGCGAACCATCAATGGTCCATAAAATACAAGTTGCCATTACTGAAACTTACAAACTTGATAAAAATAAACTTCTAGAGGGAAATATAAAATATACATTAGTGATTATAAGATAAATTACTATTGAAAAAAATTCAATCTGTGCCTATTTGCTTGGTGTAGGCCGAGGCTGCTCCCAATTGTTTCTCCTAACTAGTTTTGTGTGTTTTATTCCAGCATATGAAGATAAAAATTGTAGTTTGAACTTAGTTGCACAATTTATAATAAATTATTGTAATACTAGCTGGAGTACCCGTCCCCTAGACAAAAGTTATGTAAATTATTG
>NW_013665675.1:819133-820193 GCF_000517525.1 Limulus polyphemus | reverse complement strand
AATTGAAAAATGATTAATGTTTTACTTGTCTCTCCTAAAAAACCTATAGTTGTTAAATTCATGATTACTGAGCTGCAATAAAATCATTGAAAAATGGTTAATGTTTTACTTGTCTTTCCTAAAAAACCTATAGTTGTTAAATTCGTGATTACTGAGTTACAATAAAATCATTGAAAAATGGTTAATGTTTTACTTGTCTCTCCTAAAAAACCTATAGTTGTTAAATTCATGATTACTGAGCTGCAATAAAATCATTGAAAAATGGTTAATGTTTTACTTGTTTTTCCTAAAAAAACTATAGTTGTTAAATTCGTGATTACTGAGTTACAATAAAATCATTGAAAAATGGTTAATGTTTTACTTGTCTCTCCTAAAAAACCTATAGTTGTTAAATTCATGATTACTGAGCTGCAATAAAATAATTGAAAAATGGTTAATGTTTTACTTGTCTCTCCTAAAACACCTATCATTTAAAAAAAATACTTTTTAGTAAAGTGTTATGAAGTAGCGCTAAAGTTCATGAAAGTCAAGTGATATCCCATCTACATGATTTATGGCCATGAACTGTAATCATGTATATTGTGTTTCGATGTGACATTGAAGAAATATGGCACATTCTAACTGAACACATATATAATTCGAGTGATCATTGAGGACGGTATACAACAAAAGCATTATATGAGATAGCACCAGAGACTAAAAACTTTTTCACGCTACTAAAATCTTAACATTGGAAATATACATATATTTTTATCCTCACATGTTAAATTAGAAATCCTTGTGACGTATGAACAACCAAGTGTTAGTTAGCTTCCTAACTCCCATAGCAGTACTGAAATCTGACAATTTGAAATACTAAATTGTCCGCAATCATTCCAATGAAAAAGCCGCTGTTAAGTAGCTGTATTATTCAGGTTAATTTATATGACGAATTTTCAAAATACACCCATTATGAGCTGACCTGGTCATTTATGTCATTTATGCATGTGTTGTATGTTATTTCACTTGAGAACAAAAATATGGAAAAAATTGCGTGACAAAACATTTGCAACAGCCAGCT
>NW_013665675.1:808820-819123 GCF_000517525.1 Limulus polyphemus | reverse complement strand
CGGTAAAGATTCATACAACGACGGAAATAAGTAGTTAGTAAAAAACGCAAAAACTCCCATAAAAACCGTAAAACGCAAAACTGAAAATTTGTATGTATCCCAGCATGGACCTATAGATTAATAATAAATCACCATGATATATTCTGTTTTGATAGAATGAATAACACTGAACTTAAAACAAATCCAGTTACTCAGCTATCTGTTTGTTTTTGAATTTCGCGCAAAGCTACACGAGGACTATCTGCGCTAGCCGTCCCTAATTAAGCAGTGTAAGACTAGAGGGAAGGTAGCTAGTCATCATCACCCACCGCCAACTCTTGGACTACTCTTTTACTAACGAATAGTGGGATGGACCGTCACATTATAACGCACCCTCGACTGAAAGGGCGAGCATGTTTGGTGGGACGGGGATTCGAACCCGCGACCCTCAGATTGCGAGTCGAGCGCCCTAACCACCTAGTCATGCCGGGCCTACTCAGCTGTCGATAGAGTGGTGCGAAACACTGGATGCTAAGAATTCTGGGTACTTGCCTCTATTCTTTCAATTCAATGCTTATCATGAAGTGTTCCTTGGTGAATAAATTACCCTGATGATTAGCAACAAAAAGTGTATGCAGGTTTGCCAAGAAGTAGTTGAAAAAGTTGATTTTCGAAATTGCACATTTACTGCTATTCAGTTAGCTTAAAAACAGTTAAAATAGAAAGCTATTAAAGTCTACTAAAATATTTCATTATCCGTAAATGTAATAATAATTTGAGAATCACGTTAAACTGATCCTGCCTTTAGGTCAATGGGAAATGTTTTGATCTAAATTCTAAAGTACTTTTTGAAGATTTTTTAAGAAAGTTCGTTTTGCATAAGGTAAACAACAGGAAATAAGATTGTTAGGTCTTTGTCATTGTATATAATAACGTATTAAATATTCTGTAAAAGAGAGATACACGTGTGAGTAAGTGCATTCTTCATAATTGTCAAGGTAAAATAGTGAAATATTCTGTTGAAAGCTAATTTTCGAAGGTCGTAGAAAGTTTATCATGAATAAGAGACATAATTGGAAAGCCTAATTGTTTCCAGGGACATAGATACACGAAACTTAATTGGTGATGATGAAATTGTTGAATCATTTTGTATTTTTTTTAATAAATAGAAGAAACTTGTGGACGAAGGCACATTGGAAACAAACTCAACAACATTGACTACTATTATTGAATGTTTAAAAATATTTTAAAGTTTGCTTCCATGAAGTGCAGAAATAATATTTGACTTGATTAATTAGAAAAGAGATTTCCAGACAACTTTCCCTCAGGAAAGACACGCCATTAATTTTATCTCAGAAATGTAATATGTTGTATGTGAGAGACACCAAAACTGGTTTGTTTGTTTGTAATTAAGCACAAAGCTACATAATGGGCTATCTGTGCTTTTCTCACCACGGGTATCGAAACCCGGATTCTAGCGTTGTAAGTCCACAGACATGCCGCTGTGCCACTGGGAGGGGGGGGGGGCAAAACTGGAAAAATATCAACTAACTACATAACAATCATAACATATTTTCAGAGTTTAATGTAGAATTCAAAGCACAGCTTAGACCGCTACGTATTTATGGATTTTTTCTTTTCTTCAATAAAAGTACACATTTTAGTGGGAAAGAGAAAATTCATAATTAATCATATAGGGAATTCAAGACTTATTAGATTACTGTGCGCGATATAGATCAATTATAATATTATACGAAAAAAAAAACCCTTTAATTAATTAGCAGGTAAAATCATACATTGAACAAACAGAATAAAGCTGAATATATAAATACTCTGATAGTTATTGACGAGTTCTGGTTGTTAATCAAGAACTACTTTACACGGATACGGATGAGCCTGATACTGACTACCGTTAATAAAACATGAACTATAAGGTTTTGTTCTGACATCTAGTTTACACGCTTCTGGTATACTAATAACAAGTTATATCAATACATTATGCGTTAATTTTTTTTACAGTAACAGATACCTTGTGTAACGCGAAAGGAAAAATGTGTCACGTTAGCTGGACAAGCATTCAAACTCACATATTCTTGCATAAGTTGGCAAATGCTTATAATTCACAAGTAAGAAATTATCTCTTTTGTTCAATACCTTAACGATTGTTTGCATCATTTGACCAGATTGTTAAAAAAACATTAAAGCCAATTAAAAAGTTATTCATATGATGATGAAATGTGACAAAATATTTACGTTTTCGTAGGGTTGACAATAACAACATTCTTCCTGCATTATTATATTACAGCATTATAGCAGCTATTAATTTTTGCATCAGACGTTTACTCTCTTTATTCAGCATATACAATTTATTGCATGATCATTGATCTAATGACATCGCGGGCATTTCGTATATTTATTTCATGTTCTAGTATACACACATATATGTACTATATATATATATTACCAAAGATGTATTAAAATACACTTTATTATAATGTGATAACATTGTTCATTCGTACATCAAAGCAATTAAAATTATAATTGCGATTTCTTGTTCATTCAATAACTTTTCAAAAACATAAGTGCTCATTTCAAACACTCTCTCTAGTTGATAAGGCGAATTTCATATTTATATTATTTTTACATGTCTTCTTAAGTATCTTTAAACACGTTTCATGGGTTTATGTTTTAATTAATTGTCAACTTTTCTCAGTGATAAGCTCTTACAGTTGACTTTATCGTTGAGTTTGCCTTATAAATTTTAATTTATTGAACAGTTACCAATTTCCTTTAACTCTTTTAAACTTAATAACTGTTTCCTACTTCAAAACAAACTCTATTTTGTAGCAAACTAATGCTACGATAATGTTTAATGATGATACAAGTCATTTTAAATAATAATCATATCTCTTATAATCATAATTATGTTGCATTTGTCAATCATTTCTTATGTGGTCTTTGTGTTCATTGATATCTAACATATAAATATTACGATCATTAATAAACAAAAATTTAAGAAATGTTTTCCAAAGAATAACTCATATTTAACAACAAAGGAAAGAGCTCAGGTATTTATGCAAAGCAAATAATAACAGTGATATTTATTTCAATTTTCATCTTAGTTATGTATAACGCTTAGTTTCTTAGTTGGCTGAATAATTGGTCTAACTGCTGAAGCACGTAGGAATGAAATACTTCTTTAGTGTAGAAAAAAAAAATAATGTGTATATATACCACAAAATTAACATAGATCAAAGGCATGGTGCAATATCGCATAGTCTTAGATTACCTACGCTAGTGAACATTTACATTTTAAATTTTCAAGAAGATGAACTAATTACAGGCTTATATTAGATTCAACTAACTTCTCTATCACACTATCAGTTTGGTAAGGCCACTCCTACCAAGAGCAGTAGCATTAAAGCATGGCTAAGCAATGTGAGCTCTTTGAAATGTTATTATGCTATTGTAACCCTAGCCTGGGGTAAGAATTAAAACTAGTCTGCGATTATTTTCGTCCTTTTCATAAACAAAATATATTAGTTAAATGCATGAACGTCTTAAAAAAAACAACAACAACAACAATTCGAATATAACTAAGTAAAGCAATAATGTTTTCTAATTCATGGTAGTATAGAATAGAGCAGTTTTCAATCAATTACACTATCCCCTTCCTCATCCCTGGAATTCCTAGTCCTTTAAGATCAAAAGTTAACAGTTCATATTAAATATTTGCGAAGTAACTTTTATTACAAGACATTATTCACTCCATCTAAGACACCATGACACTTACATATGGACAAACAGACGGTAGCTTCATTTATAAAAATCTCGAAAATTAGCGTAAAAGAAATAACATAAAACCAAAATGAATTAAGAATAAATAAAATGAATAATATTAGATAAGAGAAATAATATACAGAATAAAACTAAAGGGTCAGAAAATATGTAAAAACTGAATACAAAAATAAACAATCCAGCTTAAAATAAGCTGCATGCAATAACGAAAGTGATACTGAAAATAAGACATTAAGTTTGAAATTAACGAAATACAATCCAGAATATAAGAAAAAACAGTATTCATATATTGTATTCTATTGTACGAAGCAAAATATAAATAAATTAAGGAATACATTTTAGTTAAATTTACAAAATAAACGGACTCAAGATAAAAATAAAGTTGTATACAAAAGATCATAAATCGATTTCCAAGCAATAACTTAAAATAGTTAACAACAAAGTAAAACATTAACGCTCAAAATGAGTGAAATAACGTTTAGCTAAAAAATAAATAATCTTAATATTCGTGAAGTTGTTATTAAACACAAATCTACACAAAGGAGCTATCTGTGCCCTGCCCACCACAGGTATCGAAACCAGGTATCTAGCGGTATAAGTCCACAGACATACCACTGTGTCAGTGGGAGGATAATATTCGTGAAATATAAACGAAAAGGTTCAAACATTACACAATATCGCATAAAACATACATACACCTTTAAACTGTCTTTCGTTGGAGATCTTGTAGAACATCTCTCTAGGATTGTGTCAGTTCTTCTACAGCTTATTGCTTTCTTGTTAGAGTCAACAGTACTTGGTTGGTAGTTGACACTTTTACTGGTTAAATTGCTTCTTCCACAGAGGCAGACTAGTACTTGTTAGACAGGACCCAGGAATCCAGTCATTTAGAGGCCTGGAAATCGTGACACCATCCTCCATGTAAGTATCCCCCAGAGTTCAGAGGACTAATGATGAGGATGACTGTGATAGGTCGGTCTTGGCAATAATGATCAATATTTCGACTGTGGCTGTTTCTACTGTCTTGAACTTTTGCTTTGTTTATTGTTATTATTACCCCATTCCAAGGTGGAGAAGAGTTTTTTAGGGGTGGAGATAGGAAAAACTCTTGAATATTGCTGAATATGGGAATTCACTATAAGCTCTTACAAAAAAAGAGCACCCTTCAGAGGACAGCACAGCAGTGCTCATCCGTTTGCTACTGAAGACAAAGGACGAATGGCTGTTACAAGTGTTGTTAGCTCTGTGAGTTGTAGATGGTAACACCTTGGCAAGTTCTTGGTCTATGATGAAGGCTTAGATTGACTCTCAGCGACAAGTGAGACCTTGGGACCTTCCTCTATGGTTGATTTGTCCTCATTGTCCAATAAGAAGTTTCTACTTTTACAGATGATCATATTATCTAGTAGGGTGTGACTCAAAAACTAAGATAACTAGTGCTCAATAATCGTGGTTTTATAGAAAAACTCATGATTACAAATTCCAAGCCAACAAAGCTTCATATAGGTGTGAAGCTTATTTAGTGACATAAGGTTAATGCCACAACCATTCAGATCAGAACCAGACTTCTAGAAGAAATCGACCATCTGAATGTAATGTATGTGCTGCATCTTAGAGCGGGTAAGTTTAAAACACTCACCTGTACACTACAAAAGTTGAAAGTCTGCTTTTTATGGAACAGTCCTCACACATTTACGTGTCATAATGAAGAGCGAATACCGTTATCTCATATGTAGGGAAACGTATTCAAGCAATGTCTGGTTGTTAGAGCCAATGTTTAGATTCCAATGAGGAAGGGAGTTAACAAGCAGTCGCTTTTGCTCCTTTAAAGTAACACTAAATATCCTCCTAACTCAAGTTAATATCAACCAAATTAATAAATAAAATCAAGTCTGATTTCATACATGCATATACGTAGACTTATAATGATACAGTTAGCACACAAATTATACAATAATACTACACATAAATACAATTAATACAAAAGTATTTTACAACAACTTCCTGCTTGTAACATAATATTGAGATGAAACATTTGGTACTATCTATAAAAATCAGGAAATTCTCAGTTGTGTTAGTCATCCTCCTAATCAAGTCTATTGTGAATAGTTACCATATGTTTTATTTTATTCTGAATAAACAAATAATTGTGAGTCGTGAAATTTGTAAAGATTTTAGTTGCCTTAATTGCAAATTATACTTTCACCAAAACTAATATAAACCATGAGTCTGCCATTTTTCGCAGTTGGCTTAATACAGATTACCCTAGAAAACTTTCCATCTCTCCCTGTCTCAGTTAATTATCGCATACTTAGAAATATTTCTTTAATGACTAAGTTAAATATATATGTTTTTTACAATGATCAACCATACACAGTATTTTTTCTAAATGTGATCTAAGCTAATCAGCACAATATTTAACAAATCTAACAATCTCAGCATTTAAATCAAGTTACTTATTTGGGCAAAATTATGCTCTTGTATTTCTTAAGGTTGTCTAGATAATTAAACATACGCAACATGTTCACATATGATGTAAAATAAATGTGCATTGACACACGCACACAAATCTTTTTTCTGTATTAAATATGAGCAGTTGCATACTTCTAACGTAATACTCATGGCCATGGCACCCAATGAAAACGTTAGTGATTATTTTTGCACTCTAGAGCAGACTTACAGGCTTCTAGGCATCAAGTTTTTCGTCCAAAAAAAACTTCATATTGAATTTTATCACCAAAATAAAAGTACACACGGAAGAGAATCTACAGAAATGGTAGTTCCTGCTATATTTCACCATCCAGATCACATTTTGTGTTGTCACCCACAAAATAGATGCACAAAAATAAACAAACATAGCCTAATATATTAGAAGTATAGATGTCAGCAAAACTGCTTTGCCGTCATAACACAGCTTACAACATTATTCGTTATACTTTTCCAATATATAAAAATGGAAATGATAAAGAAATAAAATGAAATCTAGTAAAAATATTCACATTTCACTGGCATTTATATAAGCCACTCCAATTTTTCATGCTGTGTTGTAATGAAATACTCTTGCTGAATTTTAGGGAGACTCAAATAAACCTACCAGACTCAAAAGCATTGTGATTCACTGTAACACAGTACAAGTCCACTAACATGTAAAATTGGTCAGGAAGTTTCTACAGGAAAATGATTATCGACATTTGTTACAGAGATTAAGCTGAACACACAAAAACTAAAGACTGCAATGTCACATCTTGTCTCATTATATTTCAGACTTATCAACGTTCATCTAAAGTAAAAACCAACAGTCAATGTCCTAGAAGGTAACAGCTGGAACTCCCTTTTCGCCACCAATTCGTCAAATACTTACTGTCCGAGTTTCATATCAGTGGTGATCCTTGGGAAGTCTGTGGCAGAAAATCAGCCAATAATTAGAGCAGTCAACTATTATCCTACTAATGTTTTTATCTGACTTTTCATGGATCCTCAGGATGTAACGCCAGCGTATTCTTCCTCATCAACTGAAACAATACTGTGTAAAAGTATGCTCTAATCATCACAGTCGACCTGCTAATCGAATTCTAATTCCTGGAACAACCTGTTCTATAGATGTCCATTAGTGACATACAGCTTTGGGTTGTTAATGTTTTTATTGCCTTGTCCACATCATACAATTCCTGTAGCTTATAGTTCACCCTACTGATGTATCAGATATGAAATATGGACCAGTCTCTACGTAATCATGCTGCAGGTGCTTGATACAGTCATGCACGGTTAAGAGGCACGAACGTTCATTTCTTTACTGTATCACCATAACACCTATTTTCAAGTATGACGAGTACCATACATTCTTATGGTTCATCATCACTGCTGATGTAATGGTGTCAAATGCTGCTCAATGTTCTGAATGAAGACTTTCAACTAACAAATATGATCTCACCAGATGGCAAGGTGTGTGTGTGTGTTTTTTCTTATAGCAACGCCACATCTGGCTATCTGCTGTGTCCACCGAGGGGAATCGAACCCCCTAATTTTAGCATTGTAAATCCGAAGGCTAACCACTGTCCTACCGAAGGACAGATGGCAGGGCAGGCCATTGGTGTTTCCATGCTGTTGCTTTCTGCAACTTTCTTTGCCAACACGCAGTCATGCCTTGCAGACTTTGAAACTCATCAGTCATTGTAATGATGCATGGACAATTCCAATAATAAACTCCCCACCTTACAAGTAGTGGTGATAAATTTGATGAATATTACAACGGTAAGCAGTTCTTTCTTTATTATATAGCATTAGTGTTGCAGTGTCGTATTCACAGTCATTTGTTTCATGTCATCCAATAACCTGTAGCCAAATTGACGTAATTCTACTCAAACTGGCATCATCAACATCATAAATAAATATAAATTTTTCATGAGGGTATTTTAAGAACTTGAATAATCGCTGACATTCATGCAGCCTCAGAAAACACATACCAATTTTAGATAATACAATCGCTAGTGTGTCTATTTTTGATAAGTTAGTCACAAACCATGAATAATAGAACATCAGACCTAAAAAGCTGTGCACTTTTCATTGGTCTTAAGCTTGGGCTCAGTCCTTGACCACTAGAATCTTCACATGATCAGTGGACATTCTGTTGCTGATGTTTTGGAACACGCAAATACATTCCTCGTTTCAATTTAAAAACTGCAGTTTTTATATGCTAAGCTACTATTCTCAGATTCTGAACAATGAAGTTAAACATGCAGTCAACAATTAAAATATTATCGACATGGATAGCTCAAATTATTTGAGGATATGGACAATCCCAATGATATGCAAAGCTAAAGATAAAAAAAAAAGTGTTAAGTCAGAGAAAAGAAAAATGTGGTATCCCATAACTCCAGACTACTTATGTCAGTGGCCACTCCATTTCACATATTCAATAGCGGATTAAACTCAATGCTATATAACTTGTACAAGCTTCTGCACCACTCCTCCTTCTGGGTATGATCTCCCCAGGTGACCAACAACATAGATGTATGATCAAGCAAGTATATGAATAGGAAATGGTTTTTCAGGTGAGAACTGATGTAAGATAAGAACTATACATATCCTGTTCCTAATAATCTCAGCTAAATTCAGAACAACTGCACGAACTTTCTAAAGAAATAGTGAAACTACTTAACTGAATTCGATGACGAGGAATCCACTTTGAGACTAATAATAGCTGGAGACGGCTTAAATGGGTAATGAAGAAAAACTTTAATATAAGTTTAACATAACAGTAAATGTACAACGTTTCGACAAGATGATGACAAAATCTTGTCGAAACGTTGTACATTTCCTGTTATGTTAAACTTATATTAAAGTTTTTCTTCATTACCCATTCAAGCCGTCTCCAGCCATGCTTAACTGAATATATTTTCCAAGGTTATAAATTGTTCAAGTTTACCAACTTCCCACTGCTATACTTATTTGTTTTGTTTTTGCTTGCGAAATTATAATTATTCAGTTTACTAATCATGAAACTATGATAAGGATCCAAAGGGTTATTCTTAACGTATAGTAAATTTGTACTAACGCTATATTTATATATCTTCAATTTCTACAAGCTTTACTCAACTGCATGCCAAATTTCCAACTTGTTTTGTGCAGCTTCCTATGTACGTGACTTACAACCCTGCAGTATGCACATTTACCCATGTGGCAATATGTGTAATATTAAATGTGAAAAATTCCACTATTTAATAACCTATGATACAATAATTTGATAAGAAATGCAATTATTTACTTGTAAAGTACTTATTTCAAAGTAAATAAAACTAAAGTTTCATTTATTTAAATTTGCCTTTGTGAATTTAAACCTGATAACACTACTTACGTACTTTCTCTCTCTGTTCATTTTAATTAAAAAGAAATAATTTGGAGGTAATACGACTTTATTTTATAACTTAAGTTAAGTTTGAAGATATTATAAATCTGTAGTATATAATTATTTGATAATTCATATTCCTAGATGCTTTCGTTTGTTTGTTGTTAAGCGTAAATCTCCCTAGTGGCTATATGCACTCTGGCCGCCGCTAACTTGCCGCTGAGCCTTCAAGAGGTGCTCCTAGAGGCATAAGATGTTTAATGAAATAATACTCCAACTCTTATGTCACGTCCAGGACAGAACAAAAACCACTTGATTTAGTAAAAAACATGTCTATAATTTCTATAGGAACTAAAGATCAATAAGGAGAGATTCTTATGAACTGTGTCATGACACTAGTTATTAGAGCGAGGTGAATTTTTGTGGTAATGTTGGCATGCCAAGCATTTTCAGTGTGTACGTTTGAAGAAATAATATAATTTTCGTAATTTTATTGGAATAACGAACTTAGAAAAAAACATGCGAGGTTTATTCCTATTGTCGATGGACGTAATCTATTGTGAATAATTTGTAATTGTTTCCTCTAAAGCTAATATATATATATTGAATATTGAAAGGTTTGTGTACAGACATCACAAGTACAGATATATATATATATATATATATATATATATATAATAA
>NW_013665675.1:759982-808799 GCF_000517525.1 Limulus polyphemus | reverse complement strand
ATTAGTTATTACGTTACTACTAAGTACTATATATATATATAGTATAGTTAGTTAAGGTTAGGTTACGTAACGTACGAACTACTACAACTATACAGATATATATATATATATATATATATATATATATATATGTAAGAAACGAATATTTAATAAATCTGAATAACAACAACACGCTTTCCTCAACCAAATGTTAAAAAATATATACTTTCATATTCTCTGTTATAATGTGCAAGTCGATCGTTTCGTGTAGGACAGGTATATCAAGGTTCGTTACAGAAAACTAGTCTGTGCAAAAATATTATTGTATTCCATATCCTGCCACATAAGATAATATATGGCAAACGACAGTCTCTTTCGAGAAATGTCATTTTTTTAAAAATTAATAGTTTGCTAAAACCATTATTCCACACTACACTCGCACCAATAGGAGATAGATTAATATCTTTTCCTGCGTTGAGGCAGAGGACCTTCTTGGCTATAGAATTTTACCACAAATGACTATCATTTTCCACGCTACTGACAGGAGGGTGGATCCAACCGTGCAATTATGAGGAAATTATGAAGTTACAAATACTCGGTCATAAATTGGATCTGTGTGGGGGAGTTTTAAGGCTTACAAGGTTAATTATATGCTACAGTAGAAATTGTACTAGGGGTAGTCTACTAAATGTCAGCTCTACCACTACAATATGTATTTTACTGATTGAATGAAATATTTCATTGTCGTTGCTAAGTGTTTGTGCACCTATAAACAAGTTAACTACTTAATCCTGACCACTGACTACAGACTGTAATATGTAATTTTACAAGAAAGGTTTTCTAAATCAATCTGTGCAGATACATTTACAATGATTTTAATATATGATTGGATTTCTAAATCGAAAAGTAAGGTAAAGGCGGCTAACACACATAATTTAAAATAAAACAGATAAACAATCACCTCACCCATAAGGTGAATAACTTAAAAATGTTCTAAGCATATAAGTTTCGGCATTAGCAAATGCTTCTATTTATATAACATGCATATACACAAAACTTGCTTATGTGTCTTATTTTGTTTCGATCTCACTTTACAAGCATGGCTATATTACATGTTACGAATATTTATAAATAAAATTTGATATATATATATATATATATATATTACTGATTAATTTTAAAGTAGTCATGTTCTTAAAGAAGAGAGGTGGTATATTGTGATAGGTGCAAATTCATTATTTTTATATTCATATTTCCCATAAAGATCGACTTGCTTTTTTTTTATTAAAATATTGTAATAAATACTCCAAATATTATATATATATATACTGTATTATTTATTAGGTTAATATAAATTTTGATCCATGTAGTTAGCTTGCTTTGTTTAGAAGTTATTGATAATCCTTAAGTAGTTAATGATGTGGAAAAAAATGTTAGATTTGAGGTGGAAGCAAACAGAGAGTTAGGTATTAATATTCCAAAAAAGTTTGTAAATTATCAAGCATTCTGTCCTCCCGGTAAGTCAGACTTACAGCAATAAAATCTGGGGATCGATTCTCCGCGATGGACAGAGCGCAGATATCCTATTGCGTTTGTTTCAGCTAAATACAACCAACAACTTCAATTAATCATTTTAAGTTATTATTATTTTCCTGTGTTGTCTCTTTAGATTTAATACAACACTTACGTTTTTACAACAAATAAAGCAGACATCCACTATAACATACTTTCATTACAACGAATGAGTGCAAAATAACTTATAAATAATTCACAACAAAGTACTTCATGATATGAATAAGAAAATCAAGTTTAGGATTATAAGGTAACAAAATTAGTTTCGTGAAACCATATAATTTTCTATTACTAGCCCAACAGCATGTAGCTGAAAATACACGTTTAAACGTAACACACAAAGCATGCCAATTCTCAGACGATTAATGAATAATCTGTGCATAAACTAGGTCCATATTTATTTTGTTCTATTATCAAAATCAATGACTTAGAATGATTAATTTGCTTAATGCATTTATTGCTGATTATAATGATCTATATAAAAATTATATAAGATAAAATCAGATAAAAATTAAAACAAAATCACTCAGCTTTTCGTGTAGCTTAAGTAATTCAATAAGGTATGGCCTGTATATATGATTTCCAGAATAAAATTACAATTATTAAATCTATTTAGAATAATATTTTACTTCTGCAAACAACTCTTTAATGAGGAGAAACGTTCTGAGACCTGAATAAATTCAAAATGAAGTAAATATAAATCAGAAGTTATATTTTTGTTTATTTAAAAATGATAACATTTAAACTGAAATTTTAATAATAAATTATACTTAAAGCCTGACAATTTTACTTTCTAAAAACTAGAAGCTAAAGTTATACTTAACAATTAAGTTTGACTTAAAACTAATTACTTTAAATCTTAATTTAGTTTTTAATCAGGATCTAAAATTCTCAAAATTTCTACTCGGTCCTTCACAAAAACTTTAACTGGTCATTCATGGATTCTATGTGGTCCTTATCAAGTTTAACCGGTCCGCTCAAAGAATATGTACATATATGTTAATTCCATTCCACTGATTGCAGGTGTGAATTTTTTAAATAAAAACACAATTGCAAATACTTATCTGTTTATATATCTAACATTAAACAAAACTCTTTGATTGAAACAACGGTTTTTGATTATATTGAAATATACATCATATTTATATTAATCCAGATAAACTAAACAAAAACACATACTGACCAAAGTGTATTTCGCAATTCAAATGTTTATATTTGTCACAAATTCATTTGGGTCCATCGCGTCATTCATATGTTCCAGGAACCTCATAGATATTTTTTTCATATTATATAAAATAGACAAGGATCCCCAGAAAGCTACAATATCCATTTTGGAAATAGAAGTAAAGAAGATCCTTTCACGAGACGAAAACACAAGTATAATAAAAATAAAAAACATATAGAAATGCATGCTTGAGGACAATATAAAATAGGAAATATGCTTAAAATTGTAATCGGCTTAAAAGCGCCGATTATATTATCAATATTTGCTATTGTAGTCGGCAACTTCCTAACTGGTCAAGGCTGAATATACGACGCGAATTTCGGATCCTGCTTATAATGTACTTTAGTTACTATCTATCTTATATGTATATATATACTAGAATAAAAATATCTTTATTTATTTTAATTCAAAATGTTATCCATAATATAGCCAGAATTTGCCTATTACTTCATTGCTATAGAAGACAAGTCTTCTGTATGTCCTGCCATCTATTGACTCAATATAATTCTATTCGATCAAAACTTTCTTTTATAATTTACGTCGTCGAATGGTTTTAATTAACCGATATGAACTGCAATGAAAAAATGTAATTATATCTATTCTAAAATTTATGAAGGGTTCTTTACTTTTTCTAATATACTATATATACCAAAAAAAAAAAAAAAAGATGGAAAGACATTGCGAAAGGCCTAATGTCGCAATTGAAATATTTAAGCCAGAATAAAGTATAAGCTGTGAAAGAAGAGATATGAAATATATATAGAGGTATTGGTAACTGAAAGCTCTTTTTTAATTAACTAGGCTTTGAATGAGTTCTATACAATGAACTTTAATTAATCCTTATGACTCCCGTATGATTTTAATTTCAAAATTTGTGACGTCAAGTGCAGAAGAACGTTGGATACGTTGCGATAAAAAAGAATAAAACGAAGAAGAAGAACAGTGACGAAAAAGACATAGATTACTGAAAAACCAATTTTTTTTGGCTTTTGAAGTAAATAAAAATGTTATATAATATGAGAGGCACACAAGTGGAACTCAACACTTTGGACACTAATTATGACTGTTGTATATTATTCGATAAAATACAACTCAAATGAATTGATAAAATACGCAAGTTAAAAGAAGAAGTAAATAAAACAACACGTGTTTAGTAAGAAAGTGAAACAATACTAAGCAAAGCGTTTTACTTATCGTAACCCATGCAAATGTTTTGTAAACAACACTAATCTAGTTTGATTGGTTATTTTTACGAGAAACGAGATGAAAATAATGGAACGAAATTTGATTTTTAGTGAATTCTGTGAAAGAATTGGGTTAATCAAAGGCTATTAACATGATAGCTTAGTTATTGTTAGTTACTTAAATTCTATTCTAAAATGTTTAGATAATTGTTAATTAACTAAATTCTCAGAAATAAATATAATTATTGTCCATGGATTAAAGCACTTACATGGCTTAACATCGGAACTTACGTTAAATACTGATCAAAATTAAATTAATCTGAAATTATACACATTTAGTTTGTTTGTTTGTTTTGGATTTCGCGTAAAGCTACACGAGGGCTATCTATGCTAGCCGTCCCTAATTTAGTAGTGTAAGACTAGAGGGTAGGCAGCTAGTCATCACCACCCACCGCCACCTTTTTTACCAACGAATAGTGAGATTGACCTTCACATTATAAAGCGATATAATGGTCATTAGAATGGATATAATGGTCATTAGAAGGGACATAATAGTCATTAGAAGAGACATATTCTAGTAGTAAAATCCTCTAAAATAATGAATTAATGAGACCTGGATTTTAGTGAGATTAAAGTAACTTTTTCTATTTCATAGTAGTACATACTGCATGTAAATTGGAAAATTCACAATATGACCAAAATAGTTGTATAAAATCTGATTTTAAAAATCGTATTAATCTTTTAACAAAAAGAACAGTTTTTTATTGATCTAAATACCCCCTTATTTGTATACTTATTTAAAAAAATGTGATCTAACGTAAAGTAATGGCGTAAAGATACATGATTTTCCCTTAAGAAGACCCCTCCCCTTTAGTGGCACAGCGGAATGTCTGCGGACTTACAACGCTAGAAACCAGATTTCGATACTCGTTGTGGGCAGAACACAGATAGCCCTTTATGTAGCTGTGTGCTTAACTTCAAACAAACCAACCCTTTAGAATTTCATAACAAAATATAATATATATATATATAATTTAAAGGACGTCGTAAGATAATGATTATTTTTATAAGTTTCAAATGGGCAGCAACTGCCTGTTGTAGAAAACTACAAATGTAGAGGACGACGTTTCGAAAGTCTTCCGCCTTTCGTCTTCAGGTCAGTGTGTGTGTGTATGGTGTGATTATTTTTATTTTATGGTTGAAAATTAGGAAAAAACATATTGGCCTAATATGTTCCTAATAAGAAAATGATAAAATGTCAGTACTACTGTTTTTATACATTTCTTAGTGTCTTTATAAAAGTTTTTTCCACAACCACCGATATTTATTAATTTCTGTTTTTGCTATCTGATCTTTGTTTCACGATCATGATAATTCAATCAGGATAACCGATTTCATGACATATTCTTGATTATCATACATCTATTAGTTGTCATCGTTCAGGATATGTCAACATGCGTTAAATGCATTTAGCTGATTCTATCAGGTTATACTTATAACTTAATTATACTGAATAACGCCGTTAATTCAAATAAAACATGATAGGTACATTGACATCCGACATATTTTGGACCAAGTAAGAATTCTTAAAGTACGATACACGGCAACATGAATATTTTAAGGCTAATTCAGAAGCCTCAATTTCAAAATCTTGCAAGTTGATAAACGCTTTCTAATTGCAAGGGGTTTGAAGCGATATTTTAATTATCTTGTAAAAAAAATCGCCATCATTTATGTTATTCCAATAAAAGTTTTCCTCTGTGAGTTGTTTGGTGAAATACAAGAAGCTAACAAAATTGGAGAGAAATAATTTACTTTACATATTATGAGAAGAATGAAATAACAAAAAAAAACAACTTAAAATAGTCTCCTTAAAAATAGGTTGCAGACTCTATGTGTCACTTACTGTATCGAGTATCTATTTTCTACACTCGTTTTTTTATGTCTGAGTTGTCATCGTTGTTTATATTTTTTCTAATCTTTAGTTTAAAACGAATCACCGATTTCTAAAAAACGCTTCATTACGCTGAATCAGTAGCTTAGCAAACTATAATGGATTCGCTGACATCAAACCTTAAAGTTTGCGCTCTAGTGATATTCAAAATGGACTAACCTTTGTATTATGCAAAGTAAACCAAACTTGTTTTACAGGATCTTCTACAGATATATTAAAATCTATCAAATATGAATACCATACTTGCTTCAACATAAATTTAACAAAATAATTTTAAAAAGAAAAACTAACTGAACGTTCTCAGAGAGCTGTGCTTATAGTGTTTTCAACTTTTCAGTTTGGAGGGTTCTTATAAAGTTTCTTGGCGATTTCAAACATAAATAAAATTAATACTATCCGTGGTTATCTGCAATGCTTACCAGTGGATGCCATCTGCTCAATGTGGTTATCGATGGCTTGCCAATGTCTCAGCTAACGCCATAATTCTAGTCTCTAGCTAAAGTTGTTTAACTGTTTCATTTCCATGGGCATATATATATATATATCCCCGTTATAGAACACTACCATGAGTAAGGAGCACATTAGATAACATTTGTTTAAGACTTGAAAATAGTGACATTAACGACATGTAAGTCTGGATTTTTGTACTACCAAGAAGAAAGAATATTTTTCTACGAACTTCCCAAAGGTTACCAGTTTCACGTTTCACATAAGTAATCAAACATTGAAATATATATCTTTTTTTTGTGTGTTGTATCTAGAAATAGACGTGCCATTGGGAGAGTTGAATATCGATAAACGTGACAGTAAGAGTTAATCATACCTGTGTAAAGCGTGTTTTGCAATGCTCGACGCAAACTCCGTTTTATATCAGATTGTTCTTTGATGTGAACAGAAGAATATATGGTGGTAGATCCTTTGTCTTGCAATCAGAGCAAAAATGTTTGGCATTTACTTCGGAACGTTTCATAGTTAGAATGACGTCTCTGAATCTGTTGAATGTTTATAAAATACCTTCATTATTTTTTTCGTCATATCCATTTCTTTGATATCTAATAATAGAAGAGCTTCCATAACACTTTTGATACGTCATATAACCGTAGAGTCCAGGAGCGTTCGCGTATTTACAAAGACTATATCAACTAAATATATTATAATGTATTTATTTTAATGCAATACATATTAAATAATCATAAATGTATTATAGAATAAAGCCGTGTTATCGTTGATTTTGTAGGCTAGTTTGGATATAACAATATACTTTGGAAGTAGTTGGATCAAAACTATCAAAATCGGATTGTGATATGATGTAATCACCATTTTTTCGGGATTACTAACCAAGGCTACAATAAAAGTCAATTCAACCTCTTTTTAATATTCGCCTGTAAATTCAATATGCCTATGTGAATGTCCTGGTGCTTAACGTATCGAGCTACGGGTCAGAGGGTCTAGGTGTTCGAGACTTGATGCCATTGAACATACACACTTCCCATATCTTATGGGCGCGTTACAAAAGTAACAGTAAATACCATTATTCGGTGTTCAAGTAAGAAGACAAAACTCTGTGGTCACTCGTGTTGCTGACTCGCGGCATTCTCTTTGGTCAGTAGTTCTAAATTAAGGACAGCTATACCTGAATCCTTGGGGGTCTCTGCCCTTTCCGCTTAGCCCATGTGTCACATAAGGTGCCGTTCAAATTGATAATCTTTATTTTGTGGTTGACAATTTTTATTTGAAAATCTTCCTCACCTAAAAACATAAAAGCATAAAAACTAGAAAGAGGTACCAAATGACACCTTACTAATGTCGATTTTAATTAAGATAAAGAATATATTTTCAACTGCTTTCTTATCATTAATATTATTTTTATAATCAAATTACTGTCTTATGTTAATTTTATGTTTTCTTATATTATATTAACTTTTTTCCTCTCAAGTTGCCTCCCAGTGGCACAGTGGTATGTTTGCGGACTTGCAACGCTAGAGTCCGGGTTTCGATACCCGTGGTGGACAGAACACAGATGGCCCATGTATGTGCTTCAGTACAAACAAACAAATCTCTGAAATTTCAAAAATTCATTATAATTACATGAAAATGAGCCAAACAATAAGCGTAATGTTTAACAAAAATTAGTTTTTTTTAAGTATTCACTGATAAATAGTTTAGGCAGAGTATTCACATTGAGTTGTCTGTGAAATGGACGGCAACTGGCTATTAGAGAAATACTTATAGAAATATATTGGAGACTATACAATCTACTTATGCATCTGAAATGTAGAAGACGAAGTTTGTAAAGTTTTCGGCCTTTGATCTTCATAAGCAATTCAATAGTTTTAAAATATTTTCCTGTAAATGTTAATGTAGCAAATGAAATTAGAAGAGAATACTTCTCGTAACTTCAGCTGTTCTTGTTAATTTATTAGATGCAATTGTAATTTCCTAAAGCTAAGGCCACAACATTTGTATGATACAGATATTTGAAACTGTTTTTGATAGAGTAGACATGATGTTTAAATACTTTTGTGTTCAAAAACGGTTTCTATACAATTATTCAGAACAAAACGTATAATATAAAAGTAATAAACACGATGCATGGCCAGGTGGTTAGGGCACTCGACTCGTAATCTGCGAGTCGAGGGTTCGAATCCCCGTCCCACCAAACATGCTCACCTTTTCAGCCGTGGGGCGTCTTTATGTAACGGTCAATCTCACTATTCGTTGATTAAAAAGAGTAGCCCAAGAGCTGGCGGTGGGTTGTGATGACTAGCTGCCTTCCCTCTAGTCTTACACTGCTAAATTAGGGACGGCTAGCGCAGATAGCCCTCGTGTAGCTTTGCGCGAAATTGAAAAGAAACAAACAAACAATAAACACGATTTTTCGAAAATTTATTATTCGTTTCTGTACATGTGCACATAAGTTTCGACTCTTCTCAACTTGCGGGTGTGTGTGCGCTTAGTATCCAAAATGGGGTGTAATAAGTAACAAAAGTTTGCAAAACAGCCCTGTGTTGTGAGACGTGCGTTCAATGCACCGCAAAATGGATTGGTCAAAAGTTCCTCACTTTCCAAATTCATTTTCACAACACTTTTTTGGAGAACATTTGCAAATCTCGTGGTCGTAGTTTGAACGGTTATCTTCTTTCCAATTATTCAAACAGATTATACAATATTTTAACCGTACAGATCTTTGGAGGAAATGTTAATAGCGTGGACTTAGGTTTATTAGATTAGACCCAACGGTGAACAAATATAATTTTAGCTATAAAGACAATCTAATGCTCTGTAGTGACATTTTATGTAGCCCTAAATTACACATGTTATTTGACGAGGAGTCGTTTTAAAGAATAAATTGAACTACAAACAGTTAAAATAGGACTTCCGAAGACGAAAACCTACATATACTAAAAGAAAGACGATGTTTCTAACGATGTTAACACGTGATCATCGGAATAAATGTTGTCTTCCCTTTCTGTATGTGCGTTCTCTTCT
Source organism: Limulus polyphemus (assembly GCF_000517525.1). Taxonomy (NCBI): domain Eukaryota; kingdom Metazoa; phylum Arthropoda; class Merostomata; order Xiphosura; family Limulidae; genus Limulus; species Limulus polyphemus. The sequence goes on along the minus strand of NW_013665675.1, from coordinate 799,396 downwards.
TCAAATTTAAACTATTTTTATTAAAATCATAAGTAATATTGAACGTTAAACTGGTACGCAATTAAAAACATTTATTTAAGCCTATCTATGGCCTTCAAAAAGTTGACGACTCTACATGTTTCGACGTTACAACGTCATCCTCAGGAGTGTAACGTCGAAACATGTTGAGTCATCAACTTTCTGAAAGCCATAGATAGGTCTAAATAAATGTTTTTAATTGTGTACCAGTTTAACGATGAATATTACTTATGAATTTAAAATTTTTACACAAGTGCCAAAATACTATAATTATTTTTATTAACTTTTCATTTTATGTTATTGTTTTTGTAACGAGCTTATTTAGAAAACATTTACAAAAAACGAAAAAAAAAAAAAACAACAAACCGCGAACCACGAAAATTTCTCTCAAATTCGTTATTCTGTGTATGAAAATAAAAGCATTTATAGCTGAGTAGGTCTCCTTTATAAATTAATTCGCTGGGCTGATTTTTAAACTTTAATAATGTGTATAAATATAGAATTAATGCATTCTTGTGGAAAGATAAGTAAAGCCGCATATTTTTGATCAACCTGTTAATATATTTTTTCAGTTTTAATATGTAAAGGTTTACTTTTACAGCAGTGTCAAAAATTATTGAATATTTAATAGTGATTTTAATTATGTCGCCATATTTATAGAATAGAATCATCACTTTTCCACACGGTTTTAATTCTTTAAACATCGGGAACCGTTTACAGAACTTCCATAATTATTAAGCATATGGTAAGACTGTACAATAGATTTTACATTATTTGAATAACAGAAAATTATATTTAGGAATACACAGGCAATTTTCATCCGTAAAAAACTGAAACTAACATATTAATTCACTTTATTAAACAATTTTTAACACTAAAGCTGTTATTATACTTTTATTTTAATCCCGGAACAAATATATGTGTATATCTTAGTGGAAATTATTAATACTGCTAAACTTTTTTTTAAGAATTGTATAACAAACATATATCTTTAAACTTAAGACATTACCATTAAAATTAGCTTTAATAATTGTCTCAATAAAGTCACAGCTAATAAGAGAGAGAAATAGTTTTAATGATCAGAATTAGAATTTCCAAACAGTAACTTAGCTTTCTAATAGATGTCGCTCCTGATAAGTTGATTCTTCTATGTAGGATTCCTTGGCGCTTTGATAAATATTAAAAATAGTTATTACATGTTCATTTTCTTTATATTTTACAAACCCCAAACTCAGAAAAATAAAAATAAGGAATTATCTGTTTGCATAATATCTTAGATTTTGATAATTCTATTTTTATAATGCTTAAAACTATCTTCATAATATTTCCTAAAGGGATATTTTGTGTGGATTTATTTTACTTTATATCTAAATATCATCAATTCTCTTAATTCATTTGTGATCAGCATATTCATAAATTTGTTTGTATTATACTTTTTAATATAATGACTTGGTTTATTCACCAACCTGCAAATTCATTTTATTGGGAGTTATGTGAAAATTGTTGGTGTACTTTTTGCAAATGCTATTGGCCTTTTCCTATACAAAACAAAAAAAGCTGATTCAGCTAGCCCACAACGCATGTTCGAACTGGTGAATCAACCCAATACACTTCACCATATTGAAGAAAGATATAAGAAGGCGATACGACTGTGGTCTTTCTACAGTTACCTGAAGAATTTTTGTGATCACTTGTATTGAGTGTATACCTGCTGTAGCAGACATATACATTAAAATATCTATCTAAGGATGGATACTGTTATGTGTTGGTCGGTGGTGAAAACTACTCATTTCCACTATATTTCAATAAATAATATTCCCGAGGAATCAACATGACATTCGGAATGATCCATCTATACTAGTCTGGTGTAGCACGTGTCGCGCATGTGCAAGCATAGCAGGATTCTAAGCACATTAATGTAATTCCTGATACTCAAACGGTACAAAAACACAGGCTAACAATACCAGCTTCCATACCAGAAGGTATTCAGGATGTTCCAGGTGTCACAGCTAACATTTCAGAGGAATCAGACAATACTTACATTTCGAATGTGAAATTGTTATGGATGTATCATATAAACAAGATTAAATCGGATTTCTGTAATTTGTTTGTGGTTTTCAAGATACGTGGCACAAAATCAACAAAATATGTAAATAAAGATGGGCAATATTTACATCTAATAGACCTTTGGTCTATTACACATTAAATAGTTTGAATTTCCTTCTATATTAATTAACATTACAGAATCGAATGCAAAAATTGAAGTATTCACAGACAATTATTAGAGCGTTGAAGGTATAATTCTATTTTTTAAGTTCGCTAATAGGACCAATTCAAATTACAAAGTCGTTTGATTAAAGTCAATATCCATGAATCATCATATTCACAGGAGAAATGACAACAATGATTATTACATTCATGTGCCTTCATGCGAAAAGAATTTCGGTAAGCTGTAAGCCAGTATTTTCCAACAAAGCTCAACGATCCAACTGCTAGACGAGACTAAGTGATATTGATGAGCAAACTGCGCTTGCCATCGCTGTGTTTTCCCTGAATCTTTGACCTAATAGCACAGAGATAACTTGCTGATCTTAGCTTTGGAAGCCAAACTATAAAATCAAAGTGAGCATTAGGATGTTAAAAATCGAAGTGGTTATATATTTTTTCACAACTAAGATGAAATTCATTGCCAAAATTACAAAATGTTTTAAGGATTTAATACTTAACCTCATATTAGGTTAGGCTAGTAATAACGTTTTCACGTGTCTTTTTATAAACGAAGTCTAAAATTATATTTTTATTTTACAGTCAGATTTGACAAATAACTATATTTTTATATATTAACATCTATTCATCTTCTGTAGGCCTTGATTTGAAATAATATTGGTGTTTTTAAAATGTTTTTAATAGCGTGAAAATAAAACAGTTTTCATTTGGATGAGCTATCATATTTACAAAGGGATCGATGAATTAAAAACTGCTATACTTTTCTACAGTTATGCCAGTTGTATAAATTTTACGATTAAACAACAATGTCTTTCATAAACATGAGTAAATATGCCGTCGGAAAAGGCTTAAGTAGACGCGATTTAATTTCCAGAGAAAAACATTATGTTGGCCAGCGCGAAATTCATAAACAAACAAACATTATGTTATTAATCTGGTGTAATTTATGTCTTGAAATTGACTTTACTTTAAAACTATTGGTGTTTAAATGCTCATTTTTGGTAGATTACTAATTTTACTAATTGAATATGTAGATTTCTATCGATATGAATGAGTTGATAAAATCTACTAAGTATTATATCAGTGAAACCTAGTACAAACAAATAGATAAAATTTGAGTTACAATTTTAGTGAGGTGGCCAATTGGAGTATACTCATTAACCACATTTGTAAGAAGAACGACATAGCAGTTGCGAAAATATTTCTTCATTTGAAATCACACTATGGCCTTATATTGATAAATATTTGTAGAAAACTTTCTATCAAACTAGGACTATATAACAAATATTTGCATTCAATTGATTTACTGTAATACCTAAAAATGCCCCCCAGTGCCCCAGCGATATGTCTGTGGACTTACAACGCAAGAATCCGGGTTTCGATACCCGTGGTGGGCAGAGCACAGATAGCCCTTTGGGTAGCTTTGTGCTTAACTACACATAAAAATAGTTTTATTATTAGAGAAAACTTTATTTTGAATTAGTATATTGATATAATATTATCACTAAATTTTGAGAAACAAAATATCGAACAAACCGCAACTATATGATAAGCACTAGGATATGTGTGATTTAATGCAATAAATATTGATTATCTAACACCGTAAGAAATAAAATGTGACGAAAAACTGATTAACAAATTAGCTTTAAAGAAAACCGTTTTACTCGTAAATATGATATTCTATTTAAACCTTCAAATTCAAAAGGTAACGCCCCCAGTGGCACAGAGACATGTCTGCGGACTAACAACGTTAGAAACCGGGTTTCGATAGATGTGGTGGACAGAGTACAGATAACTCATTGTGTAGCTTTGTGCTTAAATTCAAACAAATAAAGTAACAGTAATTGTTTTAAGAAGATGCATTTCTTTCAGTTTATATTACTAGTGTGTATAATTTAAAGTAATTCTCTGTAAACTATTTTTATTTCTACAATACAGTAGTTTACATTTGTAAGAAAACCGTTCTTTGAATAATCATTTTAGTTTCAATAAAGTTTTAACTTATAGCCTGCAAGCTAGTTTGGAATTCCAAGAATTATTTTGATAATTAATTTATCTCAGTAATTAAGAAAAAATTCACATTTATGAAATTGTCTGAGAACGAAATTAGACCAATTAAATTAATATTAACAATTATTAATAATTTAGTTATAAAACACCACTCCGAGTTTTTATTTCCTGATCAATAAACGGCTTACGTATTTCCAAAGTAGATAATACTGTAACATTAATATATAGCCCCCAAGTGGCACAGCGGTATGTCTGCGGACTTACAACGCGAGAATCCGGGTTTCGATACCTGTGATGGGCAAAGCACAAAAAGCCCATTGTGTAGCTTTCTACACTGTTTTGGATTGTTTTTTATTTCTTTTGTAATTGGTAGAATTACCTACTCTCGAACCGAATGAGGAAAACAAAAGATAATAAAATATATTATGAAAGAGAAAAATGAAATAATTACTTTTTCTTTCAACTGTTTTCAAAATAAATTATTTTTTGCAATGAAAGAATTTTTAGTGTCTTCAATGTTTTTTATATAAAAAATACTTTTTTTCTCAACTTCATCGTGAGAATTTTTCGCACCCAATTTTTGAAAAGCGGACGAAACCATTTTCTTACTGACAAGATATGTGGAACTCTTACTTTGTTGTTTTTTTAGTGTTTTGTTTTCGTATGATTTTTTAGTGAGGATGTTTCCAAACTAGATTAACAAAAAATAGAATTTTACTTTCGTGTAAAATATATTGCCCTCTCTATACTTACCACAGAAAAATATCAAGCTGACAGAGATATATTTTACACTTGTAGTAGAAAATACCATCATGCTTTCTATCTATATTCCGAATAACTTTTACCTGTCCCTAAGGATCCACAACATAGTATATATATATATATAAATTATATATAAAAAAAAATTCGGATATTTGCGCAAACCTACAAATGGGCTATATGAGCTATTTGTTTCTAATTTTGAGCTGTGTATGTTTGGGTGTGTTACAGCAAAGCCACCGAGAGGAATCGAACCACTGATTTTAGCGTTGTAGATCCGAAGATTTACCGCTGTCCCACAGCGGGACATTTTTGAACTCATACTCTGCAGAATTTGTCATTCAATCTTATAATTCATCAATGGCTTCAAAGGGCAGAGCATGATTTTGTGAAGGGACACGAACTGTGGATATTTGTATCCACAATCTGTCATAATAAATAATAGCACTACAAGATTAGAAGTATATATATATATATGTAATTGTCTAATGTCTGTCTGTCTGTCTGAACGGTTAATCCTACATATATATATGTATATACTAAATGTTTATTTTCAAGAGTAAAGTACAGAACAAATATGAATTTTTTTTTGTAATTCCTAAAATTTCATATCGATATCAATATCGATCCGTCAGTCTTCTACGGGCTGAATGGTCAATCTGAAAAAAAAAGTATTAAGAACAAAAATCATTCTTTTTGTGAGGGAATTTCACGAGTAAAACAAAAAAAAAAACGGGACTTCCTCCGTCAACTGATTGAAAGAAATATTTCGAAGATAGATGCATGAACGAAAAAAACAAAGACATAAAGACAGCAACGTATTTAAGTATATATTTGTTATTGTTCAGTTTATGTATATATTCATGTCGGTATTATATATAAACATGATTTTATTGTATCACGTAGAATAAATTCATTTGAATTGAATTGAATATGTCCCTTTTGACACTTCTTATAGAAATGACAACTGACAAAAAAGTGCTCACTTCGGTAACGATCTTTTCTTCCACTCAGTAAAATGACAGATATGGTGGCATCAGCGGAAAAAATCAGCGGGGCTACTTTGCGAACCTAAAAACTCTATTGTGCTGGATGCACCCATTGCATCGAAACCAAAACATATTTGCCAACAATCCATTATAATCAGTATTCTTTGCTTACAAACAAACGCAATGGAATTATCCTTATTGAAATAACAGATGGAATGACAAAAGATTGTTGTAAACGACCCATAAGACAATCATATTGCTTATAGGCTTGGATCCAAGGAATTGGCTTGGTTACACATTTTATTTTAACGCACCACTATTTTTAGGAAAATTACCGTTGAATTATTTGAACGGGCATCTACTAGTTATACTATATTTAATACTTTGGCAAATGTGGTCCTGGTTTGGAGAGTCGATAGGGCAAAGCACATTCGTTATTCAACGGCTTTCTCATGCTAGCATTGCATATCACAAGATTTATGAGTTTTATTATAATAATTCAGTTGTATAAAATGTTAAGACTTCCGCTTTTAACTTGTTCATAATGTGCTCCTTAATAATAGAATAAAAACATGTATAAGAAATAAAACTATACGATTATAGAGTAATCAGAGCACAAGCTGAAAAAGGTTTTCATATATCATTATCCATAACGATTAGATTTTGATATGTTATTTCCTATAATGTGTACAAAAGTTAAAATAATCATTTATGAACACAATTCCATAAAAAGTAAACACAGTATAATAAGTAGCACATTTGCATTCTACAGGTATAAATATCCAGAAATATGAGATTATACTTATTCATTATTGATACCAGAGGATATATTGATAAATTTGAATGACCTGTAAATAAGTATTTTCTTTAAACTAGAGGATTGGTTTGGTTTTATTTGAATTTCGCGGAAAGCTACACGATGGCTATCTACGCTATCCGTCCATAATTTAGCAGTGTAAGACTAGAGTAAAGGCAGCTATTCATCACCACCTACCACCAACTTTTGGGATACTCGTTTATTAACGAATAGTGGGATTGATATTATATTAAAACAATTTAAACGTGTATACAAATGTTCATTACACAGTTAATCATCACGGTTGTATTCAGAGCTTCAGATAATTATCTCTTTTTCATCAAAGTCTACACAGGCTGGTTCAGTTACTTTAGAACAAAATTGATAAGACGAATTATTCCTTCCTATCTTTTTTTTTACTAATTTTTCAACTGCAAAATTAAATGATCTTACTCACCATAAAATATTCATTGCTCAGACAAACCATAATTTTTATAGCTTTCAATTTTGTTTGGTCACAGAGCTATCACATAGAAAGAAAATCAGTCCCATCTTGCCACACCTACCTGTCACATCCTCTGTTTAAGGATTTGTTAATAGTTCTATCTTTTGTTTAACTCTATGTTGTTTTTAACCGATAGAAAGCCAAGGTTTTCATCTATTAAATGACGTATTGTATAGTGTTGTTTTCTGAATGGATAATGGTCAGCCTCACTCTTAGTACAAGTTTCGTTCCTATGGGAAAGATAACAACTAGTTTGGATGAATTTGTAATGGCTCTTTTCACATAGTTAGAAAGCCAGAAACATTGTTAGAGTTAGAGAAAATTGTCTACCTTTTGCATGCTATTAGTCTATGTTCTTTGGTTGTTGCATTATTTAATTAAATATTAAGTATTCAGCGCATTACGACCATAAAAAAGTAGGGTTAAGTGTCCTCGACAATTGACAGCAAGAAAAAGAAGATCCAGGTAAGTACTTTATTTCATGTTTTCATGTTTATTCTTTATTTATTATTATAAAAGTAACTAAAATGTAAAAATAGGGATCTCTTTAGGTTAGTTAAAGTTAGATTAGGTAGAATAAATAATAATATATTTACAAATTTTGACGACGCATGCACGCTAGCAGCTCGTGGGTAATGTAATTCGATAGCGTAACGTGACCTCTACGTATCCCAAATGATTTAAAATTTATAATGACGTGAATAGTAGTAACAAACAGTTCAAAGGACAATAAAACAATACAATTTAATTACGAATGGATGTATATTGTTACGAGTTTAAAGCTACATAGGATAAACGAATGTAGTTCCATGTTGCAATTCCAAGTCATTCTAGAAAGAAAGAAAGGCTAATTCAGATGTGTTTCTTTTTGTGTGTGTGTGTGTGTGGTTACGAGGTTGATCAAACTGACCAACATTTTACAGGATTAGGCTGGAGAAAATAACAGATAAAATAGAAAGTTTTAGTAAATACAAACATTTGAAATGCATTTAGAAGGTTTTAGAGAATACACAAATCAAATCTGAGATTTTTGAAATGAAGAAAAGTATTTTTAATCTTAACATGAAAATTACTTTGCACACAGAATATTCAAAACAAATGTTCGATACATTCAGTAAAAATATTCTCTAAAAATCTGATTTTTTGTGTATAAAATACTTGTAATGTGTACTAAAAGTCTGCCAAATTTTGTGAAGCTACACATACTGTATTAAAATTTATAGTATTAAAACTATATACAAGTAAAAATGGCCCATGGCTGGTCCCTGGGACCGATTACGTATTGAGAGAGTGTTTGCACTATATAAACTAAATAACACTCTCATATTAAATTTAAAATGAACAGTCTTGTATATCTACAAAGTCTATTCATAAAGTCTTCATCAACATTTGTAGTCCCATTGATGGCCTCAATGCAGAATCAATAGAACTGGAGGTACAACGCCCACCTCATGATCCTCGCAATGTCGATTTTGCACCTCTGGATGTATGCAAGGAGCTGATGGTTCATCTGGATGAAGAAATCTTTCCCAATGAAGTAGTTCCAGAACTTCCAGATGGCAATTATGATAGTCAAACACTCTTGTTTAATCACAGAGTAGTTCTTCTCACTCCTCAACAGCTTTTTACTTACATGCATTACTAGGAACAGTCAGCCTTCGTGTTCTTCTAGGATTATTGCTCCAATTCCAATGTCTGAAGCATCGGCCTGAACGATGAACGGTTTTTTGGAGTCTGGCTCTAAAGATTGGCAAACTGTATAACATGTTCTTTAACTTCTGGAATGTCGTCTGCTGTGGTTGTTCCCACTTCACTTTGTTGAGTAGACCTTTATTTATCAAGTCAGTCACTGGTGCCACAACCTCAGTGTAGTTGGGGATGAACTTTCTGTACCATCTCACTAGCCCCAGGAAGAATCTGACTTGCTGGTTGGTCGTCGGAGCTGATGCAACTTGTATGTGAGTTAGCTTTTTTTCTTCCATGGCAATCTATTGTTCACCCATCTTGTGCCCAACAAAGTCCAGCAGAGAATAGCCGATATAGTACTTAGATTGTCTGATGGTCAGACCTGCTGCCCTTACTCGCCTGAACAACTCTCCAATTTTCTAAAGGAGATCTTCCCATCTGGGTGTATGAGTCAGAATGTCATCCACATAATGCTCGATGTTGGTGGTTTTGTGCAACATCTTCCTCATCATGCAGTTGAATGCTGCTGCTGAGTTGAAAAATCCATATGACATCCTCTTGAACTGGTAGCATCGATCCAGTGTCACAAATGCTGTCTTCTCTTTAGATTCTGCCTCCATCAGGATCTGCCAATAACCTTTACTGAGGTCGATCCTGGTAAGGAATTTGGCCCTGTCTAGTTTCACCATAATAGCCTCTGTATTATCCATAGGTTCAGAGACGAATTTCGTAATGAGGTTAAACTTCCAAAAATCTATGCAGAAGCATTTTGAGCCATCCCTCTTCTTCACAATTACCATTGGTGAACAGTAGGATGACTTCAAAGGCTCGATGATTCCAGTTTCTAGCATTACTGTGACTTCTGACTGAGCATTTCAATAACGCCAGTTTTAACTTGTCATAGTTCATGGCATCTTCTGACGTTATATTTACATACATTTGTAGGTCTTTTCCTGTGAGAAGTGGGTGAGGCAGACTGCTCATTCGCCTTTGTCACAGTTCTGCTTTGAGCAAATATTTCATATCTCTTCGGGAATGCATCCATGTCGTCTTTCTTTTCTTTAAATTGAGTCGACTACCCATGATTCCATTGTCATCCTTGGGTCCTACATATTTCTGTTTGGTGAGCTTTGCGGTCTCAATTTGTGCTCTTATTCTCTCTATTTCTAGTCTCTCCTCTCTCTTCTTTCCTTCCTTCTCAATTTGTATTTTTATTCTTTCTATTTCTAATCTCTCATTCTCTTATTGTCTTCGTTTTCTATTTGTGCTCTTATTCTCTTTATGTCCAGACTCTCCTTTCTCTTATTTTCTGCTTTTCTATTCGTATTTTAATCCTCTCCTTTTGGCTCTCCTCCTCCCTCCTCTGTTGATGCTCTTCTCTCTCTCTAGTTCTTGTTGTTGTTGTTTAACAAACGTTCGTAGATCGTTATCAATAAGCCCAAGTCGCTTGCTTCTCCCTGTCCTCTTGTACATAGTTGTATAGCGTGATTGTAATCTCTACAATATTTTCGCCACCACTACAGCTGTATGTATATAGGCCTATTTCCACTGTCTTCGGTTACCGCCACCGTTTACCACTGTATAATTTTGACTGGCTCGGCAAATGTCACGTTTTATAGGGGCCGCAATTCAGCAGGTGTGTGTGAGACTTATTAGCTATAAATTTCAACAATAAACAAACAGCACACTGTCCACTTCTTTAAAAAAATAAAATATTAAAACAATTCAAACACATATACAAATGTTCATTACACAGTTAATCACCACAGTTGTATCCAGAGCTTTAAATAATCGTGTCTTTTCGTAAACCTCCACACAGGCTGGTTCAGTTAATTTAGAACACAATTGACAAAACGAATTATTCTCCTCTGCTCTGTTGTTACAATACAATCGGCGATAATTTCACTTACTCTACACTGTTGGTTACTACAGATGTATCCAGAGCTTTAAATAATTGTATCTTTTCGTCAAAAGTCCACACAGGTTTGTTCAATTACTTTAGAACACAATTGGCAAGACAAATTATTCTATTCAACACTGTTGTTACAATACAATCGGCGATAATTTCACTTACTCTACACTGTTGGTTACTGCAGATGTATCCAGAGCTTTAAATAATTGTCTCTTTTCGTCAAAAGTCCACACAGGTTTGTTCAATTACTTTAGAACACAATTGGCAAGACAAATTATTCCATTCAACACTGTTGTTACAAAATCTGCGATAATTCCACTTAAAAAAAGCGCCTCTATGAGCTCTTTACTGCTAAGATCACGATCACCCAGTATATATCTATCTCTTTCTCTCTTTTTTATACGAACTTTTCAATTTCAACACGTATATAGATATATATATATACTCTTGACAGCAATCTAGAACTCTTTGTACACTGCTAGATATTATATGATGCAACAATACTCCATTAAAGCAACTAGAAAAAATTTAGAAGGTTCGAGTAATATGACGTCAGTTCATAATTGAACTACACAACAAATGATTCGTAAACAGTTACGTAAGCAAACTTTGCCATAATTATGCTTCTAAAAATAACTTACTTTGACGTTCGCACTATATAAACTAAATAATACTCTCGTATTAAATATAAAATAAACAGTTATGTATATCTAACATCCTCCTTCCCCAAGAACTAATTAATGTTCTATTGTATAAGAAACAAGCACATTTGTAAATCAAATGAATAAACATGATAGCACATACATCCGAACGAGAACCTCTATATTTGCGACGTTTCGGGCAGATTCCCTTTGTCAGGCAGTGTAAAATTTCTCTCAGAAATGCAAATGCTTTTCTTTCTTATTTTAACATGTTAACATGAAACGCTTCTTTGCAGCACGTCTCTAAGTAGATCTGTTTTATATTCTACGATTCTTTCCTAGCCCAATATACTGCCTGTCGTAAGGAATCTTTCGGAAACGTTGAAAAAACTACGGAAGTCCTGAACCGCAAAGTTAAAATAAATAAAAAAATCGAGTGTCTCATTTCGTATATACGTACGATATAATAATACAGTGATGGCCCGTCCCTTTAGCATTACTACTCGACAGTGTGTGACACCTACCACACCCGTATGTGAAGATTTCAGATGACTATTGTCACTATTATTCTAAATTACATATTTTTCAGTAAAGAACACAAAACACAACAAAGTTGTTATTTGTGTACTTTGTGATGTATATATATATATATTCAATATTTTAGTACAAGATAATATCTCGTGCGTACGAGATGAGATCTTCACATTTTTATTTTCGCTTTGCTGCTCAGGACTTCCGTAAAAGACACAAAGTTGTCATTTAGACGTTTATTTTCCTTGCTTGGTGTTATTATCACCCAACTACACAGGCTTTGACATTTAACTAAGGCCAGTTTAATGAATATTGATTAGACGTCTAATCGCTCTAGCAACATGCGTATTAGCTGCTACACTATCAGAGGTGGGTGGATTATGAAAGTTGTCTCAAGTTCAGAATATTAAAAGCGTATAGTATTACACGCGAAAAAACAAAAATTGAAACTCCAGGACTTTTTATACAATTTCTGACGAAATATATTACAAAACCTGATAATTTTACAAATTATAAATATTTAAATTAGTTACAATAATAAAACTTCCAGGATAGTTCTTCAGATGTCGTTACCAGCCTTAAGTCCATGAATAAAAGAAATAGTTTATATTTAACCATTTATTATTATTACCATAATAAACATTGTTAAAGAATCAGGAAAGAGCTTGTGTATATAAATACTATGAACACCATATTTTAGTTTGCCTAAAGTTATATCAAACAGAACTAAAGCTAATTTAGTTGTTGATATACAGTATTTATATTTTTACATATATAAATTACTTATAAACATTTCAGGAGATTTGTTTGTTCGTGGCAAAATTATTAAGGTTATCTACCGCGGTCCTAAATTTTCACTCCCAATCAGGGGGAAGGTAATCGCCAGGCAACATCCACCGCCAACTTTTCTGCTACTCTTTTACCACTTTTACTACGCTTTTTTTTAATGGGATTGCCTGTTACATTACAATGCCTCCACGGTTGAAAGGGTGAGTATGTGAGGCGTCGAGTTTCTATCCTACAATCTATAGATTGCGAGTCGAACGCCTAACAACCAGGCCAATTCAATAAGGCCACCCACAAACCTTCTTTTACGCGAAATCATTCGAGAGAAAAAAGGAGCAGAAAAGGAAACGAAATAGTTATCATTCGTGAATATCTTTTGTTTTTTAGAATTTTCGCTAAAAGTGATATATCCGCATAGATATCTCTAATTCTGGACAGAAAGACTAGAAAAAGGTAATAGTCAAAACACCCACAGCCAACTCTTACAACGCATTCAAAGCTGCAAAGCGAGGAACGCGTTTTATTGTAGCAAGAAGTCGATAGATATGATTCGTCGGATTCACAACCTACAAAGAAAACTGGTGACTGTTCTATATGCATAATCTGTTATTTCAAGAACTTTCCACAAATTTAGCAAATCTCAAAGCCTTCTGGTAAAATAAAAATAAAGGATCACTGGGCTGATAAAAACAGTTCATTGTTACGTATTACAATCTCGAATTGTCTGAAACCGAGCTAAATGATAATTTAAATTTAGTAGTTAAATAAATGCCGATATATATCCAATTTATGATATTTGCCAACAAGATTGATGCAAACAATTTTCTTTTTTCATATAAATATATTTTAATATACACACAACAATACAATTTACAATAACAGTTATTACAAACAATGATTTATATACAAAAGTTTTACAAACTTACAAGCAATATAAAGTCTTCTTTCTAGTCCGGAACTTCCTTGATATCTTATCGAGGGTTCACGATGAGCTAGAGATAATTTCGAGTTGCTGTAGGTATAATTCACTTTACAGGGAGCTAGCTAGCCTTGTAGTTCTCAATGATCACACGCCGATTACAGGTCGAGTTTCCACCGATGGCGTAAGGTAATGTTTTCGTAAAAGTAATAATGTCCGATGTAAATCCACTGAAGTTAAATGGTTTGTAATGTTCAAAATTTATAAACGTTCTTGATCAAATATCTTAAGTTTCCCGATTAATAAGCGTTATAATAATCACAGTTATAGGTTCCGAAGTTTATGGCACACCAACTATAGCAAACCAATAATAGATACTATATTTACGCGCGTCGCGTTGGTTATATTTATAGGCGTGTGGAGAGTTAATCAAAAATTAAGATTACGTAACAATACAAAGCTACACTGGCGTTTACGTACACACATATATTGTTGATTCTTACACTCGAGAATCGTCTACAACTTTAGACAATAGGCGGGAGTTTCGCAATACATATTTAACATTATAAGCTGTGCATATTTCTAAATATAAATTTGATCTAAACAAACGTCGATATTAAAATAAATATATAATAATAAATCCGTCACATCATACACTGGTTTGACCCCCTGAGTCCAAAACAGTAATTAGATCTCAAATCGGCAAAGAGTCATTCTATGAGCCACTATGCCGCGGACTAAAAAAAGAAAAAGAAAACTATTACTATCTTTACTCCACACTATAATGTTTCCAGTGCACACAAATGATTCCTTTAGATTGATATATCTGATCACGCCCAAAGTCTCATAGATTGACTTATTCTAATCCTGCATAAAAGAATTTCAGTTTGAGGGTAGATTGATAGAGATTCTGATGAATAATAGAATAGAATCGGGTATACGCGAGCCCCACGCTTGGTATTGCAAATGAAAGGAAAAACAAAGTATCATAGACTTATTTACTTTAATACTGCCTAAAAGAATTTCAAGTGCCACGGCTATTGAAGATTCCCTCTTGTTCAATAAAAATGATTCAAAAACTTTGAATATCAATAAGTCTAGGTCCTTTATGTACGAAAAGATAGAACATGCATGCAAAAGGACATGTTAGAGTGCATAGCAGATTATATTATCATCAGTATAATTACACATACAGATATCACCTTCAGTTACAGGCTACGAAAATCGTTAAATAAAATACAAAGTTTTGGTCCTTTATTGCCTGGTCGTATCAAATGCAAATTTAACAAAGCTGATGATCGCTGTAACAAACAATAAATCAAAAATTGAACACCAAAATGTGATAACACTATTGAGCACTCTCGTACTCTCATGACAAAAGCATCTGCGGAAAATCCCCCCCCCCCCAAAGAAAAAAGAAATTACCTATACGTTGTTGATATCTTGTTACTAATGCGATGGCCTGCTAAATCAGAGCATTAAGTTGATTGACTCTGGAGAAGCGGCAGTTGAACAGTAGACGCGCGTTATTGATTCCAACGTTTGCCTTTGTTCTATGGAGTAATAGGTACAGTGTTGGGCAAAATGCTTAAAATAAAGTAAAAGTATAGTCAACATGTTAAGCATTTCACCTACAATGGTTAGTTTAGTGTTCTACAAAAAAAAAATGCCTTGTAATAACGGAATGATATTTAAGTATGTTAATCTATATTATAGATATGTATTTGTATAATTATTGATAAAGGGAATGGGGAATTGATGTTTTAATTTAGTTATGGCTTTGTTAAAATGCATAAACACTACACAAGGTTATCTGTGCTGGGCTCACCACGGGTGCAGAAACATGGTTTCTAGCGTTATAAATCCCCAAGCTTACCGCTGTGCCATTGTCAAAAGAAAAACGTTTAAGCCACCATTAGTTGTATTTCAAACAGAATCTCTCCATTTGTAGCAACAAGAATGTCAAAACACATACTGCTTCAACTTAAGAATTGCAATTTTTCGATAAAATTTTCTACGTTGAAACCTTTTTTACTTATTTTTAGCCCTCTCTATATGTATTACGCCTCATTTGTCGCTGGACTCGAAAAAATAGAACTCGTCAAGTCAGTTATCAGGAGTAACATGTTTTTTCGTAAGAAACGATTTAATAATATATATTCATATAGAACAAGATAAAAAGGTATCATAAAATGTGATTCGAATTTACAATTGTGATTTATGGTAATCTTTAGTAGGATTTGCATATTCGTTTGCTTGGTATGTAAGGTTAATATATTTGAATTTTGAACTTTAAGAAAAATAAATACGTTCCAGATTCGAGAATTCGTTACTGCAACATCGACCTGCATGAAAGAGTTATAAATTCGGGTTGATAAAAGTGTTAAATCGAGTTTCCTCTGCAAATCAATTCATTTTCAAATTCAGAAATTTTCGCTGTGAATGGTGAAGCGTATTTTAAACTGAAAATGTGTCAAAAATATAAAGAAATACAGGAATGTAATGAAATAGATAAACAATAACGTTGAAATTCAGAAGCAAGTATTGCCTCGATAGCATATATGTTTCACACGTGTAACACTTTCGAAACATTAGCACTTACATTTTGAATTTGTATTATGATTATGTGACTAAATATCAAGAACATCGATTAAATATTAATATTATTATAGTCAATGTTTTCAGTACGTTTTTACCACGTAATTAACCCTGATTTGTAAGTGTGTCATCATGCATTTAAAGAACAAATCATAAAATATATTTAACTTAATTATATGCACATATATATTAATATTTACTACATTTTAATTGTATTAATTCTTTGAGATAATTTGCCATGTTTTTGTAAATAGTTATGCTAAGTTATCATGACGTGAAAAATGCAAAACCTAATGTCTAGAACATACTAAAACTTTATGAATTTTGTTTGTCTTGATTCTGCGTTGGGGTTATAATGTTATCAGGAAAAAAAACTATATGCTTGTTTGTGATTCATACACGCTATCTACAGTTTATGTAATAAATTTAAGTTAGTGATTCAGGAATTTGATCCCGCTTAATATAGTATATAACAGTAAGATACAAACAAACAGAAAAATACACTAAATGAAAATGCATCATAACAAACTAATAAAAATAATTTTTGAACTCGTCAACAACTCCACCAAACTTTGTTCCGCTAAAAAAATACAACGCAAAAAGATGACTTGTCACCTTTATATTTAATGATTATTTGTTTACAATAAAACCTAAAAGACGTGACATTTTCATTTAAATTTAAGTGAAATGTTATTCATCTTTGCATGTTTCAAAAATTCAGTATGTTATCTTAATGTTTGAAGTTCCACCTAAAGCACCAGCAACATTAATTTTAATCGTTTGTTTCTTTTATACCGGCTTCCAATATTCTAAGTAAATTTGTGTGGTACGCCCTTTTTGTTCTTAATAATTAGTTACTAACTAATGTTTTGATTTTAAAATATTTTTCAATTATTATGTGATATTTTAATGAGAATATTATATTAATAATTAACCTATTAAGCTCTTAGAATGAATTACGGGCATCACATTCTTGATGAATCGTCGTATCATATCATTGAAATAGTTTTCTTTTTTATCAGAGTGGAAGTTCGGCAATATAGAGAAAACATGATCGTGATAAGAGTCCCGGCACATTCTGAATGTAACACATGTTTATTGAGGAACCTACTGAACTGAATAATTCAAAATACAATAACAGCAACTTTTTAGTAGGTAAGTTATAATTGTAATAATTACAACTTGTTGCCTCATAGTTTCAAGTTTTCATCAGGTATATATGTATATATAAGAGTTACCTTCAAACTATTACCTGATGATCACTCGATAGTATGTGGCGAAAAGTTGCAATGATTAAAATTAGAACTTGCTTACTCTTCAAATTGCAGTTATTATATTTTTGAATATAAAACATTTTTTATTAACTGAAAGAAACAAAATATAATACCTACTACAAGAAAATTATTTACACTATTATAGCACCTCCAGCAATTGGCACTTTCTGAACAACAGAAGCAAGACCAGTTGAGTCATGTAATATTATAGAATATGGGATAGTCTTGAGAGAAAGCTGTGGGGCCATATCAATCATTTAATGTTATGCATGGGTGGCATTTTAGTGTCAAATTGTGTGAATTTGTTGCGATAAACTGAGAAATTAGAGAACGAGATAACAGTACAGCAACCATCATCAGATACCTCAAAATCATGTTAATAAATCGCTGTGAAGGCAGAAACTCTGCCAGAAGAATAATTATGTAATAGCACGCTAGCCAGTTAAATGTGGTAGATGCCCGTTGAGAATAACAGAATAAAGATAACTGCAAGAAAAACGTAAGAAAAGAAAAAGGACTTCCACATAACAGTGACTTGACATTAAAATTTATATTCAGTTAATTATTTGGTGATAGCTGCCTCCTTCCATAATTGTGACGACTGTCATGGATTAGGCTGCTGAATTATGTCTAAAAATAAATAATTAAATATATATATATATATATATAATATTTCTTTTGTAACTAGCATGCAATGAGCCTAAATAGCTTAGCTTATTTGTTTTCCTGCAAAGCTACACAATGGGATACCTGCACTGTGTTATTCGCAGGGATTGATCTTAATATTTTAACGTTATAAGTAACTAAGCCTGCCGTTAAACCACCGGTTGATGAACATAAAAATGGAAGACGTGACTCTTTCGTAAAATAGTTAAGCCTTTTACAAGGCATATGAGATAATGAAGAAACAGAACATGTTTATATATATTAAGTTAAAGGTAAAATCAATATAAAAGAAACACATGATAAGAAGAAAAAAAAAGTACACAGCTGGACTACTTGATACAGAAAGACACGGTTTTATCTCTGAAGACGTTTCTGTCGGGATAGTAACAATGAACTTAATAACTTACCCTGACCTCGAGGAATACTAATAAAAGGCTGAACATAATTGACTAACGATTATAAAGTAAAACCCTCTATGAACTGATACGGTAATGAGGTGGTAAATGGATATTCAAATACGTCTTTAGTTCCTCACTATGTATTACTAAACATATACATACTGATAATGGAGTCACTTGTATGCAGTAAAAATAGCAAAAATGTATTAAGCCTTGGACTAATATTCTGATTACTTTAATTTTAATTACAGTTATATTTTTAAAGAAAAGCTCGAAATAGGTTCTTTAGATTGTGATGTTAATAAAAACACAAATCAAAATATATTTATTTCACAAATGAACTCTTTATAAAGTTTATTTTACATTCCAGTTTTTTTACAATTTCTTATTTTTTTAACATTCATAAACATATTCATATTTATAGAATTATATATAATTGTATACATACTGCAAGATAACTGCGCTTTAAAATGCCCCGCGGTGGAACAGCGGTATATTTTCGGATTTACAATGCTAAAATCAAGGGTTCGATTCCCCTCGGTAGACACAACAAATAGCCCGATGTGGCTTTGCTATAAGAAAACACACACACACACGTGCTTTAAAATAAGGGTTTTCATATGCTAATAAGGTCTTACGTTTCTGCAGATGCCACGTGCGGCATGTTTAAAACACATGCATTTTGTTCACCATGGATTCCCGACATTCGATAGCGCAATGCAATCAGGAGATATTTATGACCCAAGGAATTTATGTCACAGCGCTTTTATACGAAAGATATTCATAAAGCGGGATTGTTAAGCCATCTAAAACCAAAATATGCGATATTTCGATGAATAGAGCCTTCCATAGGCTCCTTATAAGCTGAAAAACTCACACACCACATCGTTTAAGACAGCACTCTGCTTCGAAAACCAATACAGAGGATCTTTATCTGCAAAGTGAAAACAAGATAATATACAACGATTTTAGGTTCAAAAAGGCTCACAAATTAGAAGTTCTCAAGTTTCCTGTCACATGTAGATATTAATGTCTGTTTTAATGATAAAGATGATCGAAAAAAACAAACAGAACCACAATATACCTATTAAGGCCCTTGATGTAACTTTAATTTTTGTGTCTTCGGTCTGCTTAAGCGTAGTCTTGGATACAAAATTCAACGTATAGTAGAAATTTTGGCGAGTTGTGTGGTGTAATGTAGACTCGCAGAAGACTGTTACTGTGGAAGTTGTAATGTCAGGAAACAATGCATAATTATGACTGAGATGAGTTATGACGGACAAAGTAGGGCCAAGCACATGATAGGACTTGGAACATTTCTTCTAAAGTCCTCGCTCTATACTGATAACATTAATTTGATAAACAGAATACCAGTTAAATGCATGTCAAGCATAATACCTGTAGGCGTATTGAAACATGCAGTATGGGTAATAGGAACTTACATTTGTTGTGAATAATGTAATTTGTCAGCAAATTCTATTTCACAAAGTCAACATTAAAGTTCAATAATCAACAGTGTGAAAGTGTGCATCATCAGAGCAAAGTAGGTTGCAGGTCAAAGCAGTGAAAAGTAGGTAATGAAGGTATCAAACGCATAGAAAAATATTTCTTGAATGAGGGTTGTTCTGCAAGACGTGAAAAGAAAACTTGGATGAAAAATAATAATAAATAAGTTGGCACGTCTAAACGAAAAACAGACATGGTAATTTAACCAGTCGACAAGGATGCAACTGTGGTCGTGTGGCAATGATATTTTTATATAAAAGCCCTAGGGCAATTGAACAATCCCCAATTCTACAAAGACACTCGATAAAGATCCAATCCATGAATATCAGAAACACATTCAGAAAACCTTCTAAGACCTTCAAATATAATGTGATATAATGCTAAAAACCTAATTCAAAAAATAAATCCTAGCACAGGAATTTTATGCTTATTGTTCAAGATTCACAAATCTGGTTATTCTGACCACCCCATAATTTCAGCTTGTAATTATTTAACTGAACAAATATCTAATAACTAGCTTTTGTTCTAAAAACTCCTGGTCATCTCTCTCTCTCCGCAAATATTAAAAACAAACGGATGATCTGAGCCGTCTTAAAGACTTTCATCACACAAAACCTGTAACTTACGTCTCCACCATGTAACTTACATCTTTACTGTTTACTGTTATTCCTCATAATGACGACATACTACATACTAAATTACATTGACGATATTTTAGGTATTGTTACGTGCACCAAATCTCAAGTAGAAAAGCTCAATAACTCCAACATACCCTTAAATACGTTTGCCAAATCTCCGATACCTGTGCCTCATATACACGCCATACCAAATGCCAACGCCATCTAACCTAAGGACAAAATTCAACATGATAGAATCCCGTTTCTGTTAACTTACCATCATCTATCTAAACAGGATAGCAGCAAATATCATACCAAAAAATTAAACTGCTAATGATTGACCCCAACACTGCTGAAATATTTACTACCCCTCCCCAAGTTTTTTATAGAAGTTATCTCAACCCTAAAGAACACTTGGTGTACTCGAAGCTACAAGACAACTAAAAGTGTCAACTTCTTTCAGAACGGTTTTATTATACATTTAATAACTATGAAGGAACGTTGAGGATATAATTTCGTTATAGTGTAACAAAGTAACCGAAAAGTTTTAAGTGACAGAAGTATGATAGGTTGTAATGACAGGTAGCCAAATAACGAAAAAATATAGCTGCTCTTGTCACAGAATTACCAGTAACAATATAAATATAATATACATATAACTTTAAACAGAAATTGTATAGTTCTTTCAATTCAAGGTCGGTTGGATAGACATTTGTATATTTTGATGTATGGTGTGATTGTTCATAATAATTAGGTTAGCTACATATATATGTCTAAAATTGTACTTTAGGGTTGTTTGTATTAGCATTTTCAATCAGCGTTGACCTCCACTTGAATACCTTTTCAAGTTTTATATTATTTTATTTAAAAGTTATTTAAAATTTATTTTAAATTTTTATTTAAATTACAATTTTAATGATTTCCTGTATTAATTATTCTGGAACAAATAAATAATATGTTTCAAAATTATCCTGATGATGAGCAATGAATGGACTGTTTTTTGTTCTAGTTTTACTGGTCGTGAGATCCTCAAAACTTGAATATGATCGATTCAAAAACTAAGAAAAATTAGACATTTGATATCTGTATGATTGTACCTAAGTATATGAAGTTTATTGTTAAGATTTTGCAAGAGCAAGAGCTAGAGTTCCAAAATTACCTTGATGTTAATTTTTTTACGATAAATCACATTTTTTCATTACCTTAGATTGGCAATCCGTATTATTGAAAATCACCGTCACCTTTCTTTAATATTGTGTAATATTAATAACCAATAACTAGATCATGAAAAATACAACTAATTTATAATATATTGAATTTCTCCGTATAGAATTTTGATAAATTAAACGAGCAATTAGGCTATATTTTTGCCTTAGTTAACTATATGTAAAAAGTTGAGTGTTTTCATTATTCTTTTTATAATTCATAAAGATTTGGGTAAATGTTATCTTAAACATTACAGACAATAATGACGAATCTACATTGAAAAACTGGAATATTTTAAGGCGTTTTTTATTTAATTTCACTATCCCCACCATAACTACAACAAAGGTCTTTAACCAAATTTAAACATCTGTACTCAAACATGGCGTTACACAGAATACACCATAAACCGAAGCTCCCATACCTTACTTGTAATCTCACGAATATAACAACCACATACCAACCTCAGCCGAACTGTATATAAATCTATAGCACAGTTTACTCATGAATCTAATGAAAGACCTAGTATAAGTGCCGAAACGTCGTTTACTCCCAAACTCCAGCAGTTGTAGTCTATAAAAACTTCATATCAAGATTTACTGGATGGCAAGCTCATAAAAAAGATCAATAACTATTCCATATGCAAGCTTGAATTGCTTGAAAAAAAACATTCTATTAAAAATATGTTTGTTTTTCTTTGAATAATATTTAATCATACTATTCGGAAGGAACTTCAGAAAACATTTTACTGACTTAGACAAGCAATTATGGTATTGATAGTTAAAAGAAGAGAGTTCTTAGAAAAATGGGTCAATTCGTAATTTGAATCTCATTGAGCTTGTTATACTGTATACAAATAGTATTTCAGACCAACTTGTCACAGTTTTTAATATCGTAGCTTATGGGTATTGATTTTAAACGAGATGTCTCCTGGTAGAGGTTCGTGTCAATTAAACTATAGATCTGGAATATTATTTCTTATCCTCTATGATTTGAAATCCGTGATAGACTAGTTATGAGCAATTATCTGCATCTTAATGATCAAGATATTTGTGTGATTCTCTTTGTTCGTTACGCAGTTTAAATGAGCAAAATGTATAAACTACAGTAAAATATTGTTTTCACTGCTATATATACCTTTGTGATTTAATTTCGTCAAGGAGTTCAAGAGAGTAGATTTGTTACTTCACTGAATATTTATAGCCGATTTACTTATTCTAAGCCATTTCGAATTGTCTAGAGCCAATATAACACTTTGTATTACATATTCCATGTATTCAAGTATAGTTTCATATTGTTCATATCTTCATTATCAAGAATGAACTATTTTAGATACGGACAGGTATACAACTTAGCAAATACAAAATGGATAGCCTATATTAAATCCAATGGTGATGGTTATAGATATAATTACCAAAGTTTTTACGATATTATACTTATTTCATCAATGCAAAAACAACAAGTTATTCTTTAATTATTCACTTTATTTTCTTATCTTCTTGATTTTACTCAAATAAATGACATCGAGATCTGAAATCAGTTATTAAAGAGAAATAAGAGTTATAAATCCTTAACTGAAATTGTCAGTTAAAATGTCGCTTTTATGTCAAGTTTATAATAACAACATATTACAAAACTAAGACACAATATTTGTTTACTTGTTGACAACAAGTGGTCCCTAGTATCTCATAAGTAAGTCTGAAGGCTTATAACTCGTGGCTGGTACAGTAAACACAGCTCATCGTGTAGCTTTGTTGCTCAGCAACAAATAATAAAACAAACAAGTATTATGAACATGAAATACAGATTTTTGGGCGATAGTAGTTCTTGAATTAATGCCTTCAATTTCGTAAACCTAAAATTTTCTATGGGAGCAATATTGAGTTTTATCCAAATTATCGTCTTCTCCTTGTCTCAGTGGCGAGCTTGAGGGCTTATAACGTTAAAAATCAAGGTTTGAAAAACACAGCACAGCTGTGTGCTTAACGAGACAAACTAATGTATTTATATTGTACATATATAAACATAACAGAACATTTAAGAAATTGGTGTATTATTTTCCTTGAACATTATTTAGATACCTTCAGTTTGTTTTATTCTTTAAAATTATGGGTAAGACCTTAACATAGTAAAATAAAAATTAATTATTAATTAAAATCGCATTAAGTTTGCACCATGTATAATTAATTATTCTTTTATGCTTTATTTTCTCATATCATCGGTACACCATAACGACTCTAACAATTGTTTGAGGTCATTATTTAAGTTTAGGTTTCCCCTTAAAGGAGAATGTAAGTGATATAACTTACCTATGTTCACGTTTTTCGGATCAAACTGGGTTCTGAAATATATTATAGAAAGAAAATAGTTTTTTCCTGTCTATTTTCTCGGTCCAATAATTTACATTTTCGGTTGTGTCTGAAACGATAAATTGATAATCTATAAAATATTAAGAATATGAAAAGTGGACGACGTCAAACTGAATTGCTTTTTATCTTCATTTAAGATAATAATTTTTTTGATTTGGTTGAATCTGAATTTATAATCAAAACATATCTAAATTTAAAGCTAGTATTCTAAAACGTGCAACAACACTGAGAAATAAGGTCATGTGTTTTAAAAGGTTATTTTCTACTTAGCTTTGTACTGAAAATATACCAACTTGTTTTCCTAGAAGACAATATTTTTCGATAGAATCTCAAACATGTAAAGCAGATATATAATAAACATGCTCTACCGGCGAATTATGATAATTTATTATTATTACTTTTAATAGAGTACTATATTTTGTTTCTCGACTTAGGAGGAGTTGTGATACGTCCCAAGCAACAGAATTGTCATAAAGGGTCGTGTTTTATCGCGTGGGTCGATTTTTTTGGAATTTAAAGTCGTTAGTTCAGATAAAACACTCCCTATAGCTCTCCCCCAAGAGGCTCAGCGGAAAGTCTATCAAACTAAACGCTAAAATTCGGCTTTCGCTATCCCTGTTGGACAGAGTATAGATAACCTATTATGTAGTTTTGTGCTTAATAGCAAACACTTTCTATAAATATGTGTGTGTGTATTTGTTTATATATACCATTGAAACTGTCCCTTAGAACTTTCACAGAATCAAATCTTTTAGAAATCTAACAGCATAAAGATATAATTCCAGCTATTATCACCTCGAATTTTTAAATAGAGTACGATCAAACAGTGAATGAAATATCAGCAAACGTACATAAAAACTCAAACGTTAAACCAATTTGGACCACACTGACTAAGATGAATTGTTCTTCCTATGTTTGTATATATGTATATATATATTGTATATATATTCAAATACATGAGTTCTATTTTCATAATACTGTACTCATGGAATGAATTTCATGATTTATTGCAACATAAACATTCAGTTTTAAATAAGTAATCAATTACTGTTACTCAATAATGGCAAGACACAATTTTTTTATATCGTATTAAACCTATTTTATTTTAATAGTATCTTACAATTAGTCTGATAAGCGTCTTCCAACTAAACAAACGACGTTCTTAACCTGTTTTTGCTACTTGTTTTTTCTTTGTTTTAGAAAAAGAAACATTACTTGTTACACACATATATTATTCAAGCCACGTTTATGTTTGCCATTTTATCCTTAAACTGAAGTAATGATACAGAGTTGACTTTTAGAAAGACTATACTGTTAATCTTACTCAGAAATTGAATTTGTGCTATTTTGCTGTAAACATTGTCTTTTACAAAAACGTTGTTTACATATCTGAGGATTTTTAAAACAACGTTTACATCAGATATTACTAGCAAAGTCAAAGAAGATCCATGATAATAATGACAATAAAAAAAAAATGCCATTTTTGAAATTGAAAACGATATCAATGCTAAATAATAGATTAAACATCTAGTACGCTGTTGCATTTATATATTTGCTGAATTTTCGTTTGCACAGAAAAGGGTTTCATTTACGTTTCTTTGATTTCATTCCCAAAGTCTACTTTTGTAGTACGATTAAAATTCAACGTAAGAGTTGATAGATTTCTCAAAGGAGTTCATCGGTATTTTGTGTGCATTGTTACTAAGACAAAAAAAACACCAAGGTAATACATAAATTATTTCTAACAAGCTAAACAATTCGGTGTTCTGTAATTATTTGATTATTTTGAATTAGATTATTGTCTGATGTTTTCAGATTTCACGAGCTGCGTAAGGAATAGCCCTAGTCATTGAACAAATTATAAATATTAGTCATGGGTTTAAGATATTTTGAAAAAGGAAACTTATAAAACATCCTAGTGAAACACTTCTTTCTACACATAATATCACATGTTTAACGATTACTTCCGTAACACATTGATATATATATGTAATTATGATCGCAGTGAACAACTAATTTACATATTAATGTAAGCTTCACTGAATTATACCGTTGGTTTTGCACGCCTATCATATTTATTGCCATAACTTGCTTCTTGATACGGTAAATTACTAAATATCATATTTATTGCCATAACTTGCTTCTCGATACGGTAAATTACTAAAAATCCACTTTATCATCTATCAATTTTTCCCGTCTTTTGTTTTCCGTTATTCCTAAATTATTTTTTTTATAAAAAGTAAAAAAGTAAAACTTGTACTTTTACATTAAATTGTAAGATGATTATATAGGAGGTTTTTACTGTTATGTGTTTTTAAATATATATAACTAATTAGGATTATTGAACTTTCAGTAAGATCGATCTTTTTCTTCATCACATATCGTGTATACAAATATATATATATACTATTTAAAATCCTAAATTTCTTTTACTTATTTCCTTTGGAAGCGTTTCGCGATAATGATTAAAACCAAAACTACTGAAGTAAAACAAAACAACACATTAAGTTCGCGCGTAAGAAGTTATTTACTGAATAAGTTAAATAAGAATGACCTACGCGTAAAATGTTATCAGAAATTGTTTTATATGGTTCTGAAGATGTAATAAAACGAACTTTCTCGTACGGACACATAAAATATTATTGTAGTTCATAAAATGAAATGTACACAAGAGTGGTCGAGGATAAAATCAGACAGGAAAAATTATTTTTATACGGGCCCTCCAATAAGGGGGATTCTTCAATAAACTGAGTAGGGCACTGCACTAGTGCTATTCATACTGTTCGCAGATTCAACAAAAGTAAGTTGTACAAATTTTTCATTTACAATCCAAAGTTTATTACATGTGTTGACAGTTTTAGTAAAGTATAGACTTATATGACCACAAAATTGCACTAAATCAAACTAATTTGCATTATAATTCGCAAAATAATTCTAAAACAGTAATTCAATTATCCGCTTGTCTCTCATCCACCCTACATCTATGGCGCCCTATAAGTCATTAACTTCCCCGTCCCGCTAAACATGCTCGCTCTTTCAGCCGTGGGGGCGTTATAATGTGACGGTCAATCCCACTATTCGTTGGTAAAAGAGTAGCCCAAGAGTTGGCGGTGGTGGTGATGACTAGCTGCCTTCCCTCTAGTCTTACACTGCTAAATTAGTAACGGCTAGCGCAGATAGCCCTCGTGTAGCTTTGCGCGAAATTCAAAACAAACAAGTCATTAACTAGACATTGGGTAATCGATTAAGCCCGATTTAAATAGTGGTTTACAAAAATTGTTCCATGACCACCAGCCAACCAGGAATTTTCTCAGTGTCCCGACAACCCAATCCATCTCTGAGTGTATACATAACAGAACTACGTAACTAGAAATACAATATGCATGTGTTAACATTCGATGTAACGCTGTTCGTTTTAGCATAAATCTACGCAGAAGATTACCTACGCTGTGTCCTCCGTGAGGATTAAATCCCGAATTTTTAAATTAAGAGCCACCTATCTCACCGATGAGCCACTGTGTTACTCCTCTTTGTTAGGAGACATTGTGTGTGCTCCTCAGTGGCACAGCAGTATGTCGGCGGCCTGTTGGTTTACAATGCTAAAAACCGGGTTTCTATATGAGTGGTGGGTAGAGCACAGATAGCCTATTGTGTAGTTTTGTGCTTAACTTCAAACAAACGAACATTGTATGATAAATTCTGGGACCTGTAATTTGAAAAAAAAAGTATTGTTTATTGTCTTAGGAAATGTGCAATGTATGACATCCCGAACTTTTTAATGGGTCATTTCGCTTCGCTCTCTTAACTTATATATAAAATTATGAATTCATATTTATAAGCCGCAGTAAGTGATATTACTTTGTAGATTTTAAGGCCACAGGCAGTATTACAACATGGATTTTTTCCAAATATCTATTGGGGCGGGCGTAGATTTTCGGCTAGCTTTCCCCATTTTACATCCGAAAATCTATGGTTTGTGTCCCGTTACAGTAAAATAGTGATTTCACTAGCTGCCTTTACTCTAGCCTATTAGTACAAACTCAGAGACGGCTGGAGCAGATAGCTCTTGCATAACTTTGAGCAAATATCAGAAACAACCAACCATCCAAACATGTAATATCGAAACATTTGTTTTCTACGTAGATTCTTCATTCAAAACCGTTGAATGGATTGTTTTAGAACATACATAAGGTACAGGTGATACTAAATCCTTCAATGTACGAAAGGATCAACAATATTTTAATTATTACCAAAGGAAAAATAGAATGGTATCATTATTCTATTTAAAAAAACTCAGGAATCGGATACAGAGGTTTAATACACATTTAGCTAAGTTATCTGGTCGAGTGAGGTATAATTCCCTTCTTCTAAAGTTAAAAAAATAGCTTTTGGGAAATATTATACAGACTTTGCATATGTTATCGAATTAAATATACTCTGATACTTTTTATTTGTTTGTTCTTAAACGCAACGATACGCAATGTGTTATTTCTGCCGGGTCCACTGTGGGTATAGAAACCCAATTATTGGCCACGAGGAACCTCGGTGTAATTAATTAGGCGCGTAAAATTGTGACGGAATTAAACCAAATACAATGATATCGTTTTTTACTTTCTTAAGTTCGTTATTTCAACTTCTAAAAGAACATGATGTATTTAAAAGGTAAAGCAATTTTATGAAAATTTCAAAAAAGTAAAGTTTATCTTAAAAAAAGCAGTAAAACGTGGTTCTTGAATGTTTTTATTCTTCGAAATAACATCCAGGATAGCGTTTATTTCTTTCGTACATGGCTGTGAATAATCCTATAAACATGTTGTATCTCGTGGATTTGTGTCTTTTTCTCTCAAGTTTATAGTCTTAAAGAACATTTTTCAGTTGAGTTATGGAACATTAGAAGCCCATTTAGAAATATCGGAGAAACATTCAGGACTGAGTAACCTTATGAAGTGCCAAATAAGAATATTATCGTAAATTATCTGACAATGAACTTAACAAAACCAGTGCTTTATTAAAACTCATTATTCTCGAAAAGATCTTCATATTCCACTATATTTCCGTCTCTTGCTGTTTTATAGCAAGAAAGAGATATCAGAAACTGCGGTACTGTTTTGAAACTAAAGAATTTTATACATCTGGTGAAATAGAAGACTGGCACGTTAGCCTGTTTGAGATATATGTGAATATATGCAATATATAATTGTAGGTGTATGAATGGTTTCGCTTATCAAAAGGGAATAATTATCATGATATAGAGTGATTTTTGGTTGTTTTCGAAAATTGGATTGGTTTTTATAACTGTCCTTAAGTTCTATCGGGGTTGCCAGGCAATGTTTTATTGCGAAAAAAAATAAGTTCATAATCATACAAATTTATAATAATTTATAAAAAATATATCCTGAATAATTATCGAGTAATGATATTTCTATTATTGTATTTCGTCACCCAAAGAGTACGGGAAACCGTTGAAATATGTAAAGTGGTTTTAGTGAGGAACGCGGTTTAGTCTCAGTAAATATGTTTTTAAATGTGTAAGGTCAAATGTTGTCTGTGTACTTTAGGGATGTTAACTGTATTCTGTTCTGTCATATATTTTGAAAGATGAAGTGTTAAAACAACAAGAATAATAGAACTTAGTAATATGACCATTAACATTACTCATTAAGAAAGCGTGACGAATTACTGGTGTTATTGTGATTCGTTTTTACTGAACCTGTATAAATTTAAGACAACTTTAGCAGAAAGAGAGCAAAACAGTAACTTAAAATATTTCAAATAACCATTTCAAATTGTTACTCTTACAGATATAGTTAAAGAAATAATAATGAGTTTGATAATTATAGGTTTTTAACATGTTATTCGGACCATTATGGGGATAGAATACCAGCTTAAAAATATTAGCTACAATTATTGCCTCCCTATCACATTGTACTGTGTTTATAATGAGAGTTGTTCGAGGTTCTTTGCTACTTTTAAAAGTATGTCCTCCATTTCCGATAGTCATTCTTATCTTTACGCACTATATTCCTTACAGACACCATAGTTTTTCTTGTAACAAACTTCGGAGAAAGCGTGCGAAGTTAATATTAAAATAAACCCTCGACTCAATTTCTGCTGTTAAGCCAATATGCACTTAAGTAGACCATAGGTATAAAGTAAATTGGAGGTGAATCGTGAGGAATGGCAGATATATAAGGTAGTTTGAGGCTGCTATGATTCTAGTATTGTTCTGGCCAACTATCTATTGAAAACAGCTTTTGAATCCGAGAAGTAGCTTAAAACGTGATTTTTGGGCCTGTGAGATTATTTCAAATTCTATTACTTGGTTGTAATTTTATTAACAGAGCCGGGATATAATATATAGCCTTCTTCCTTGCAATGGTTTTTGGGATCTGTAGTCCTCTGTTTACTCATTATGAGCATATTCCCACGTTGTTGTTGATTTACTCATTCTGTAATATACTTATTTCTATATTTTCATTCCATATTACATCTAGTTTTTCTACCCATAATCTTATTCTTTATTATGACTGAGTTCTAATTTTATTTTATCTATTTCGAAGGAATGTCTTGTTTTACATTACTGTGAACATTTTAAGTTTTGAAATGCTTTTATCCTGTTTTTTGACTATAACTTTATTTATTTTGAGCTAGTTCACTCATTATTGTGTTTAGTGTTTCACTATACTTAGTTGCCAGTTTTATTCCCAGTTTTGTTTCTAGTTTTGTTTGAATTACATTTAATTTATTCGGCTGTTGAAGCCGATGTGTTAATAATCCTCCTGTTGTTTGTCCTAGAATGAGTTTCATGGTGGTTTTATGCCCTTTGATGACATGATCAATGAAAACTATGATCACGTTCCTTAGTTACTAAATTCGGCCATTGCAAGTTACTATTTAAGGTTCATATCTAGGAAAGCACTCAAATAAGGAAGAGGAGAGTAGCAACTGAAACCTGCTAGAATTTTCCCGTCTATAGTTAGAGAATAATATATTGTTATTCAAGTACCTACGTATAAAGATTCTTATTTTTTATGGTGGCGTTCTGTTATTACATAAAGTTCTTTTGAACACGTTATGGATAGCCATAAACTTGTATATATCCTCGCTTTAGGTTAAAGTTACATGTCGCGATGGCTATTTTATAGAGCATATATTTGTTGGTCATGATTCCTTGCCGTTGCTCCTCTGGTCATACCCAAGAAGAAGGGTGGTATAAAGGCTTTCACAAATTAATATATTGTGAGAGTTACTCTTCCCTTGAAAGGGTGTAACAGTAATGGTCACTGACATAGTTTATGTAAGACTTATTAACCTATTAAGACTTCAAACTGACCTAAGTGTGAGGTGTAGGGACAGTGCTAAAGTCTTTTATACAGTAAAGTTGTATCCGTTGTTACAGTATTTAAGTTAGCTATCCAGAAACTTCGTGAGTAAGAAATGAAGCACTGAACGGTGTATGAATAAATGAATATTTTATTTCCTCGATTTAAACTTGTAATCGAATGTTTCTTTGCTCTCTTTTATAATTTTATTATCTCACAAAAATATTTTTGACCCTTTCTTTATTTCAACGCTTCGTACTTACCTGTTTAATGAACTTGGCATTTATGAATGGAAGGAAAAGCAATGATTTATGATTTCGAATATATTTATACAACTTACAAACTTCGCTTAATATACTGTGTTACATAATATATATTTTATGAAACAGTAGGTTTCAACATTTTAATCTTATAGATTAACATTTGTGTAACATTTTCACAAATGTAAAATATGTATTTCTGACTAAATATCATTGCCGAGGAAACAAAATTTGTTATTAAAATTAAAGATGGAGTGAATACAACTCAATCTTTACAACATTATTTAAACATACTCAGATATTCTGATTTAACATCTAAAGTGCTGAAGCGTGACATCTTTTTAAGTCTAAGAAGCGTTAAGAATCATTACATTAGAATGTAGATGTTTTCTTTGTAATTTGTAAGCCCATTATTGACTTAAAATCATGCATGTATGAAAACCAGCATTTTATACTCATATTTTCTCTGCAACCGATTACCAGACAGGTCTAAAAATCCTTCTTCTCATATCGCTGGTTTTAAATCTCTAATGGGTTGAAAGAAAATAGTTTTAAGAAAATACAGGTATTCTGTTTGAAACCATGTATCAGTATATGTTTTGCTTATTTTCACAGATTGCTCAAAACGTACCAAATGAAATAGTAGCATAACAAAACTTGCGCACAAGTAAATCAAGAACTGTCCTATCGATAAGCTCCAGACCTAGCTTTGTGTTCATTTTATTTCATTATTCTACTGATTTTGTACGTTCTTAGGCCTGGCATATACTGACATATAAATATATTCATTAATGTAATTACTTATATCAAAAAAGAATAACATCTGTGTATTATAACTTGCTTATATAAACAGCGAATATTAAAGATATTTAGTGAAAATATTGTCTTACAATTGCCTACGAAATATTAAAGCGTAGTTGGTGAGAAAAACTGGAGCTAGAATACTCATTTTAACCATTGTTAATATTTCCGTAAACACAAAGAAATACAAATTGAACATTTATTGGATTTTTTTTTATTTGCTACTAGTCTCATTCAGATAGTACACTTGGCGAAAATTAGCGAGTTAAACACTTCACAAAACATGTTGAAAAATCTTTAACTGTAAGGCTTATTTTAGAAAATCAGTAACTTAAATTATTATGTGATTAACAATACGTTAGAAATGTAAGAAATATTTCTAAAATCTATGAACTGCTTTACTAATATTGCCAAATAGTTTGAAATAGTGAAATTTCTCAAGTAATAAAATTCATTTTAGAACAAAAATGGTGTGAAATTTGTGAATGATTATCATTTTATAGCTAAACGAGTTATATGATTATAAACTACAATATTTTCTAAACACCTACATCAATGTACTGTTGACACAGCATGAACTATTTAATTTTTTTAAATAAATTATAGCTCTTAGAAATATATTAATGAAGATATAAGAATCAGAAGCAACTTTAGAGATATATTAGTTATAAGCAGTGTCGTGTTATCTATTTTGTTTGTTTGTTTGTTTTTGAATTTCGCGCAAAGCTACACGAGGGCTATCTGCGCTAGCCGTCCCTAATTTAGCAGTGTAAGAATAGAGGGAAGGCCACCCACCGCCAACTCCAGGGCTACTCTTTACTAACAAATAGTGGGATTGACCGTCACATTATAACGCCCCCACGGCTAAAAGGGGCGAGCATGGTGGGACGGGGATTCGAACCCGCGACCCATAGATTGCAAGTCGAGCGCCTTATCCACCTGGCCATGCCGGGCCTGTTATCTATTGGTGCAATTAAGACAATAATAAAAAGATACCAAAGGTAATAATAAAGTGATACCAATATAAATTTCAAACATAAAAATTAGAAATAGACATAAGAGGTATATTCGTTTTTATAATGTCATATTATTCACTAGTACTATTAAACAAACATAATATGAGGATTTTTTTTTACTCGTTGTTCGAGGATTGGCCATTTGATATAGCCTATGATATACCACAAAGTATTCCGCACATTTTAAGCTGTGGGGCAGTTACAATAGTGACAATTAATCCTTTAGCGTTGATGGCGGATGCTATGGTGCTACTGATTGATTACTCTCCTCACGATGCGTAGTTTCAACTAAGAACGGGAACAGATAGCCTTAATAGTTTCGCCATAAACATAAATATCAATCTTATTTGTTTTAGAATAATGAAAAAATATGTTATGGCTATGATGAAAGATCATGTTCAGGATTTCATTATTGATGTAGTTTCCTTTATACCGAATCACCCTTAGGGAATGCTGTAGGTTTGAATAAAAACTAATATGACATTTTATGACGACTTTTTAGATGTTTTTCCATAAGGAACTTATATTCTATAGATCTTTTTTGTTAAATTTAAAAAAAATAAAAATGATTTCAACGCACAAAGTTAAAGCAGTTGATTATCACTCTATGTTCCTAAAGAACTAAAGCATGTAAAGCCCGCAATCAAATTTTACAATCATAGTGCTTGAGCTTGATTGATCTACAAAATTTGAGCGAGAAAGACAGAAATCGAATTTAAAAGAGATAAAAATTCGATAAAGCAATATGAGATGATTTTATAACACCAGTTATAACCTGGGAATTTTAATGATTAATCTCAACTCCATGTTTGTTTTTTCATGCTTATAAGACCACTTCTATTGTGTGAAAGTTTCATGGAGATATGGTCTTATTCCACAGAGATGACGAGCTTGATGTATTTGAAAAGTATCATAAATATAAGTTACTCTCTTGAAGTTTCACGTAGAATCTTTTGGCAAGGCTTACTTCACCATAAGAATATTTTTTATCATTGCTTTACTGAATGTGTGTTAATTATTATTTAATTTGAATATTGTAATCTCTTTAATATTATTTTATGGCTGTAGTAAACGGATCAAGACAAATATGAACAGAAACATTAGCTATAGTGTAGTCAATAAATGAAGAGATGCCTATGATTTAGCTGTTAATTCAGGTTTTGTTATCCCATTATGCTGTCAACAATCTGAAAATAGTATCATTTTACTTTTTTACTTATATAATAGTTTTTAAGAAAAGATTCACCAGCGGAGTAATCTTTCAGCTCAGTTGGCAAGTAACTAATTTGGCATGGGAGATATTCTGGATTCGATGGTTCACAGAATAATCAAAAGTTGGGTTACCACCAGCTAAGAAATTATATTGATTATTCGATTATCCTTTTATGGTTGTAGTGATGGTTATAAGTGTGAAAGAATCCAGGAATCTAAGAATTAAAATCTCCCTATCAAATGAATATTAAGGTAGGTGAGATACACGTTTGTTTTAGGTATTCACCTAACAACAATTCATACAATGTAACTTTCTGAGAATTCGGTTTTATAATTACATTGTATCTAAAAAACAAAAAATCGCAAATGAATTGCCAGTTTTTCTGCCATCCTACCCCAGAAATATAGGATTTAAGAAGAATAAAGTTATGAGTGTTACAGCTTCCTGCAATAATTTAACAGGAATTAGATTATTAATCCAGTACACGTTGAACGTTAGTCACCATTTAATATTATATTAAAAAATGACATTAGTAGCTAATCTAAGTTTGATATATTATACATATTTGTTAATATCTAACGTCTTATTTGATTACTATCGTAACCTAATGAATATTTAGCATTACAATATCCCTTTACTCAGATATATAGAGTATTGTATTCTTGATAAAGAAAAGAACAAAAAGGAGAAATTCAGTAGTTTTCTAGATTGTGAAACTGTACTTCACGTTCGATGCTATATGCTTTACACTGAATATTTTATATTTTGATTGTGGGAAGAAATTTAGCATTTCTACAACTTAATGGAGTTGATATACTTAAACTAACATCTTAAATAAAATTAATAAAATGAGACCAACGCTTTTTTTTTTACTTGCACAATAATTTGTTTTTAAAGTTTCAAATATATAAGTTAAAAGAAACTTTATAAACTCTACATGTTTCGGTGGATATATTTCTACCATTTTCAGGAGAATATACCACGAAGTACACATGAAGTTTCTTATAAATCTAATGTACATCTTTATTGACGCCAACAAAACCAAGTGTAGATTGTTATCTTCTGGGCTGTTACGTTTGGAAATAGCTAATATTTACTGAGAGATCAAAGATTGTAATTCTTTTAATCTATATTCAGCCAATTCGTTTATTTATATTTTATAATGCACAAAAATCATATGGGACAAAAGTTTCTGCTTTATTTGTAAACATACAAAGTTTACATATTAAGCTACACAGACTTCCAAAGTTTCCTCATTGAATCATCAATTTTCTATTAAGAAATGTGTAATGTTAACATTTTAAGCTTTAAAATCTAGATTTTCATAGTTAAATAACCATTTATGTGAATAAAAAAAACATACTAATTCATATAGTTTTTAAAATTTACAATAACGCCTCATTACAGAGTACCCTTAAGAATATCATCCAATATAATTCTTCTATAAAGTTTTAGTAATGAGGGTGCATGGAAGAACAAATTTGTTCTAAGTTGTTCATGAACTTCTTAGATTATTAAGGATAAAACCGTGTGTTAAGGGAATTTTCATCAGAGGTATAATATTGTACCTTTAATGCAAATTCAATTTATACTTCAATGAAATGTAATTACCTAGAGCAAAGTATCACTCGTTTTATAATTTTTTTTTCCGAATATTTCGTTTCAAAATTTAATTTTATAGTGCTAGTGAAAGGCGAGAAAGAAATTCGTGCTAACAGATCATTAACTGTTAAAAGAAGGCGTAATCAATTTAGCATGCAATCTATTACTGTGAAATAATGCGATAAAATAATTATATATATTTAAATATAAAAATTCAGTAGATAGCTGAAAAGATATCTACTATTATTATCCCTAAATTAATAGCATCAACACTACAAGTGGAGATCAACAACACATATGTAAGAACGATTATCATTAACGTGATATAATGTTTGCTATTATAATATTATAGAATTGTTAGAAATAACACACGAGTTAATGCATTGCATGATTAATGATTTAATGTTTTAGAGATTTTAAAACGAACCTAAAATTTTAACAAAAATATCAACGACTATTCAATAATTAATTACTGAATCTATCAAGTATCTATGGTATAAATAAGCCTGTTCCTTACCACGCGCTTTTAAGAACGCTGGTTTGAAGATTTCACGTTAAGGTGTCTACAAGAGAGAATCGTGATTACGACTGTGAATACGAGTACTTAAAGAGTATATTACGTTTTTAATTTTCGTTAGTCTATTTGTCTAGTAATGAACCTACGTTTTGTAACGGTAGAAGTTCTTACAATTTATGTTTACTTTTGAACTGAATTACTATTTAATTTTTAGTACATAGCAAAACATGTGATATCGCTTATTTGAAATACTTCAGAAATATGACCAACCAGCCTGTGTCGTCTACTGATATATATATATATATATCAGCACAAACACACAAGTTTCGGGAAGACACCTTTCGTTAGGCAGTATATACGATGTTAACAGAGAAGGTTAGCTAGGAAAAAGTCGTTGAGGGCTTAGAATACAATGAATTTCAAATTGTCTAAAAATGCATACAGAACACAATAGACTAATCTATGCATACATGCTTTCGGCCTTATCGCACAGAAAAGCCGTTTGCTAACATCAGGTTAAAAAAATAATGAATAGGTTATAATTAATTATTTACTCTTTGTGAACGTAATGAAAAGTAAAATAGAATAATAGGTTTGTTTTTAATTAACATGCTAGCTTCTGATTCAAATTAACGGCTCACAGAAAACTCTAGTATAAGGTAAAATTAATCTACATGCACGTGAGTACAAAGAATATCTCTAGCTAACTTCCATTGTCATAAAGTAATATGGTAGGTTCAAACTGATTCTTACGTAAGTATCAATTTTAATGTATCAAACACATAGAAAATGAAAGGTTAATTATCTACATTTCTTTCGATAAAACTATGACATTCTAGTGATGTACATCAATGCAGATATTATTAGGGTATTACATTTTTATTATTACTGTAAACAGGAATAATAAACGGGATAATAGCGTTTTATTAGACTAATGAAGGTAATTCAACTTCTTTATTTTCTTTATTTCATTTAGAACCACTATCCTCTTTAAATAACGTTATTCATGCATTTAACTACAACATGTTTTTTCCTCGAAATTAAACACTCTCAATGATACACTTAACACTTTAGCTCTTTAAATGTAAATTCAAGAATATAATGACATCAGACATTTTCATCATTAATGCCAGGAATCATGTAAAAAACAAACACTTTTAACTCTTTATTGGTAAGTCATAGCCTCTCAGAAAATTTATTGTAATGAATTGGATTTCAAAGCTTATTTAATTTAGAAACTGTATATATATATATACACACACACTGAGTGGTCACAAGTAAATAGACACCTAATTTTTCGTCATTTAACTGATTTATGCTAACTAATTTGTGTTCACTGAGCACTATATAAATGAAAATGGTCTGCATACTAATTATCTTGTGCTACAACATGCCTAGAACTCAAGGTTCTTTCGAATTGTCAGATTTTGTTAGAGGAAAGATAGTTGGTCAAGCAGATGGTGGAATAAGTCAGCGGCAAATTTCGCAGAATTTGGGAATCCCACTTTCGACAGTCAACAGAATCATCGTGAAGTTCGGGAAACATGGCAAGGAAACAACTGAGCAGCGTCCGGGTCGTCCTGGTCCATCGGAGAGGACAAAAAGGCTGTAAAGAGGAGCATCGAAATGGATCCCAGATTAACGACTGCAGAAGTGGCCAAAGTTGGTGGGATGAGCCCGAAATCTGTTCAACGGATTCTCCACAGATTGGGTTATCGTTTCATAGCAGCTAGACGGAAGCCCTTATTAAGACCTACCAACATAGTCAGACGAAAGAAGTTGGTAAGTGATATGATGACCAAGCCTCTGGACGTTTGGAAGACCGTAATGTTCTCAGACGAATCAAGATTCGCTCAATTATCGGACAGTGGAAGGATATGGGTCTGGAGAATGCCTCACCAAGAGTTTTGGCTCAACAGATTGCAGCCAACTGTGAAGCATGGTGGTTTCAGCATGATGGTTTTGGGAGCTGTTTGGGTTGGTGGGAGATCGAGCTTAGTGGAGTGCGTTGGCAACATATGTATTGCGAAATACGTCGAAATATTGGAGGAAGGACTCTTCCCACTTTATTCCTCGGGTTACGTGGACAAGAACACAACGTTGTTCCAGGAAGATGGAGCGCCGTGTCGCACTGCTAGAAACACCCAAAAGTGGTAGGAAGAAAATGGTATCCAGAAGTTGCCCTGGCCGAGCCAATCTCCTGACATGAACCCCATCGAAAACCTCTGGGCCATACTCGACCGGCAAGTCAAGAACAACCAAAAAACCAACTTC